>NW_026872309.1:0-17500 GCF_033458585.1 Syngnathus typhle | reverse complement strand
CGCCAGCCCCGACCGCCACCCCCCGACCGCCACAAGGCGACCGCCACAAGGCGACCGCCACAAGGCGACCGCCACCGGCCCCAAGCGCCAGCCCCGACCGCCACCCCCCGACCGCCACAAGGCGACCGCCACAAGGCGACCGCCACAAGGCGACCGCCACAAGGCGACCGCCACAAGGCGACCGCCACAAGGCGACCGCCACCGGCCCCAAGCGCCAGCCCCGACCGCCACCCCCCGACCGCCACAAGGCGACCGCCACAAGGCGACCGCCACAAGGCGACCGCCACAAGGCGACCGCCACAAGGCGACCGCCACTGGCCCCAAGCGCCAGCCCCGACCGCCACCCCCCGACCGCCACAAGGCGACCGCCACAAGGCGACCGCCACAAGGCGACCGCCACAAGGCGACCGCCACAAGGCGACCGCCACAAGGCGACCGCCACTGGCCCCAAGCGCCAGCCCCGACCGCCACCCCCCGACCGCCACAAGGCGACCGCCACAAGGCGACCGCCACAAGGCGACCGCCACAAGGCGACCGCCACAAGGCGACCGCCACTGGCCCCAAGCGCCAGCCCCGACCGCCACCCCCCGACCGCCACAAGGCGACCGCCACAAGGCGACCGCCACAAGGCGACCGCCACAAGGCGACCGCCACAAGGCGACCGCCACTGGCCCCAAGCGCCAGCCCCGACCGCCACCCCCCGACCGCCACAAGGCGACCGCCACAAGGCGACCGCCACCGGCCCCAAGCGCCAGCCCCGACCGCCACCCCCCGACCGCCACAAGGCGACCGCCACAAGGCGTTAGTGGCCGCGCCCGGTACTTTACTGGACCCTATTTGGCCCGCGGACCGGCCGGCGTCGCTTCCTTGAATGCTTAGCCGCCTTTCGAGCTGCCATGCCGGGCTTGAGTTAGTGGTTTGCGCCCGGTACTTTACTGGACCCTATTTGGCCCGCGGACCGGCCGGCGTCGCTTCCTTGAATGCTTAGCCGCCTTTCGAGCTGCCATGCCGGGCTTGAGTTAGTGGTTTGCGCCCGGTACTCTACGTTAAAAGTCAGGCGGAACGGCTCTGAAGCTCCAGACGGTGCTTCCTTGAATGCTTAGCCGCCTTTCGAGCTGCCATGCCGGGCTTGAGTTAGTGGTTTGCGCCCGGTACTCTACGTTAAAAGTCAGGCGGAACGGCTCTGAAGCTCCAGACGGTGCTTCCTTGAATGCTTAGCCGCCTTTCGAGCTGCCATGCCGGGCTTGAGTTAGTGGTTTGCGCCCGGTACTCTACGTTAAAAGTCAGGCGGAACGGCTCTGAAGCTCCAGACGGTGCTTCCTTGAATGCTTAGCCGCCTTTCGAGCTGCCATGCCGGGCTTGAGTTAGTGGTTTGCGCCCGGTACTCTACGTTAAAAGTCAGGCGGAACGGCTCTGAAGCTCCAGACGGTGCTTCCTTGAATGCTTAGCCGCCTTTCGAGCTGCCATGCCGGGCTTGAGTTAGTGGTTTGCGCCCGGTACTCTACGTTAAAAGTCAGGCGGAACGGCTCTGAAGCTCCAGACGGTGCTTCCTTGAATGCTTAGCCGCCTTTCGAGCTGCCATGCCGGGCTTGAGTTAGTGGTTTGCGCCCGGTACTCTACGTTAAAAGTCAGGCGGAACGGCTCTGAAGCTCCAGACGGTGCTTCCTTGAATGCTTAGCCGCCTTTCGAGCTGCCATGCCGGGCTTGAGTTAGTGGTTTGCGCCCGGTACTCTACGTTAAAAGTCAGGCGGAACGGCTCTGAAGCTCCAGACGGTGCTTCCTTGAATGCTTAGCCGCCTTTCGAGCTGCCATGCCGGGCTTGAGTTAGTGGTTTGCGCCCGGTACTCTACGTTAAAAGTCAGGCGGAACGGCTCTGAAGCTCCAGACGGTGCTTCCTTGAATGCTTAGCCGCCTTTCGAGCTGCCATGCCGGGCTTGAGTTAGTGGTTTGCGCCCGGTACTCTACGTTAAAAGTCAGGCGGAACGGCTCTGAAGCTCCAGACGGTGCTTCCTTGAATGCTTAGCCGCCTTTCGAGCTGCCATGCCGGGCTTGAGTTAGTGGTTTGCGCCCGGTACTCTACGTTAAAAGTCAGGCGGAACGGCTCTGAAGCTCCAGACGGTGCTTCCTTGAATGCTTAGCCGCCTTTCGAGCTGCCATGCCGGGCTTGAGTTAGTGGTTTGCGCCCGGTACTCTACGTTAAAAGTCAGGCGGAACGGCTCTGAAGCTCCAGACGGTGCTTCCTTGAATGCTTAGCCGCCTTTCGAGCTGCCATGCCGGGCTTGAGTTAGTGGTTTGCGCCCGGTACTCTACGTTAAAAGTCAGGCGGAACGGCTCTGAAGCTCCAGACGGTGCTTCCTTGAATGCTTAGCCGCCTTTCGAGCTGCCATGCCGGGCTTGAGTTAGTGGTTTGCGCCCGGTACTCTACGTTAAAAGTCAGGCGGAACGGCTCTGAAGCTCCAGACGGTGCTTCCTTGAATGCTTAGCCGCCTTTCGAGCTGCCATGCCCGGCGTGGGTTTCGCGTCCGCGCCCGGTACATTATGGAAGCCAAAAAAAAAAAAAAATTCTAAGTGCGAGTGGGACCGGCCTGGGGGGCTTCCTTGAAAGCCCATCCGCCCTCCGAGCTCTCCCACCGGTCGTGGGTTGGCGTCCGCCACTGCTCAAAGCGAACTTCAAATTATCTGCTTAATAATGTGGAACACCATTCTTAAGTAGTTTTTCCTTAATTTGGGCTCAACTGGCCGGTAATGATCCCCGGTGTCTGAGATTGATCTCAGTGATCCAAAGAGCCCTGACACGTAATACCATCCATGAGTTTAATTGAAAAACAAAAAATGTAATCTTTATGACACATAAATACAATTTGCATAATAATTTGGAACACAGTGTAGACTTCCAGCGGACCGCGCGCGGCTCGGCTGACGGCGCAGCGCGATCTGGTACCGCTGCGCGGGACGAAACACGCCCCGTGCAGAGTTCCAGGCGGCCGGGAAGACATTTAAGCGCTGCCGCTGCAGCTGCGGCGGGGATTTGCCGTCCTCCGGTGGACACGACGAGTAAATACACCAGCAATCGCACTTACACCGTGTTCCAAATTATTATGCAAGTGACATTTATCTCAGATTTTCCTAAATAGTCGATGCAAAATGAGTCAGCATAATTTTCAAGTCATCAACCATTATTTTGATGAATTCTAATTTTATTGAACAAACCTCCGAATGATCACAGAATTTTTAAAAAATAAAAAACTTAAAATGCACTGTTCCACATTATTACGCACAACAGAGTTTTATAACATTTTATAGGTTTTTATGAACTGAAATGCCCATCTTAAGAATTTACAGCATTAGGAGGTCATATTTACTGAAATCAAAAGCTATTTCAAAGAAAAGACAAACAAGTTACATTTTAACATAGGACCCTTTATTTCAATAAAAAACAAAGTTACATTTTAACATAGGACCCTTTGTTCAACAGCAGCTTCACGATTCTTCCATCCACTGAACTTGTGAGTTTTTGTACAGTTTCTGGTTGAATTTCTTGGCAGGATCTAAGAATAGCCTGCCAGAGCTGCTCTTTGGAATTGAACTGCCTCCCACCTTCGTAGATTTTCTGCTTGACGATGCTCCACAAGTTTTCAATAGGATTGAGGTCAGGGGAGCATGGGGGCCACACCATCAGTTTCTCTCCCTTTATTCCCATAGATGCCAAAGACGTTGACGTATTTCTTGCAGCATGAGACGGTGCATTGTCATGCATGAAGATGATCTTTTGACGGAAAGCACGGTTCTTCCTGTTGTACCATGGACAGAAGTGTTGAGTCAGAAATTCCACGTAGTTAACAGACGTAATTTTGACGCCTTCAGGGACCCTAAAGGGGCCAAGCAGCTCTCTCCCCATGATTCCGGCCCAAAACATCACTCCGCCACCTCCCTGCTGACGCCGCAGCCTTGTTGGGCTATCGTGGCCGTCCACCAACCATCCACGACTCCATCCATCTGTAAAGTCAAGTCAAATCAAGTTTATTTGTATAGCCCTAAATCACAAGCAGTCTCAAAGGGCTTCACATAGACAGAAATTGACAATTATTCTCAAAGCATCCCCTGAGCTCTCAAAAGTGCAAGGAAAAACTTAAAAAACCCTACCTGGCCCATCCAAGGTGGCACGGCACTCGTCGGTGAACAGGACTGTCTGAAAATTTGTCTTCATGTAAGTCTGGGCCCACTGCAGCCGTTTCTGCTTGTTCGCGTTGTTCAGGGGTGGCCGAATGGAGGGTTTCCGCACAACTGCAAGCCTCTGGAGGATCCTGCACCTCGTCGTTCGTGGGACTTCACTGGCACCAGCAGCGTCGAATATTTGTTTGCTCGTCTTTAGTGGCATGCTTGCAGCCGCCCTCTTGATTCGATTTGTTTGTCTTGCAGAAACCTTCCTTGTCGTGCCTTTGTCTGCACGAACGCGCGTTTGCTCCGAATCAGCGACGAATTTCTTCAAAGTTCGATGGTCGCGCTTAAGCTTTCGTGCAATATCGAATGTCTGCATACCTTGTCCAAGGCATCGAACGATTTCACGCTTCTCGACAGCAGAGAGATCCTTTTTCCTCCCCATGGTTGAACGAAATGGCCGAACGCTTAAAAACGCGGAACTTAAATAGACTTGTTAATTACTACAATTGCGCTCACCTGGCAGACTACCATGGACTGTACCATGACTGAGGGTGATTTCAGTACTTGAAAAACAAAAAATGTAATCTTTATGACACTTAAATACATTTTGCATAATAATTTGGAACACGGGACCGTGTTCCAAATTATTATGCAAAGGATATTTATCTCAGATTTTCCTAAATAGCTTCCTTGAAATGTTACCCGGCTTTTGAGCTCTCCTGCCGGGCGTGGGTTTGCGTCAGCGCCCGGTAACATTATGGAAGCTAAAAGAAAGAAAAAAGAAACAAATCTAAGTGCGATTGCTGGTGTCTAAATACATTTTGCATAATAATTTGGAACACGGGACCGTGTTCCAAATTATTATGCAAGTGATATTTATCTCAGATTTTCCTAAATAGCTTTACTCGTCGTGCCGACCGGAGGGAGGCCACTCCCCGCCGCAGCTGAACAGTCATCCCGGCCTAGTGGAGGTCTGCGCAGGGGGGGTCTTCCTTGAAATGTTACCCGGCTTTTGAGCTCTCCTGTCCGGCGTGGGTTTGCGTCAGCGGCCGGTGTCATTTACTCGTCGTGCCGACCGGAGGGAGGCCACTCCCCGCCACAGCTGAACAGTCATCCCGGCCTAGTGGAGGTCTGCGCAGGGGGGGTCTTCCTTGAAATGTTACCCGGCTTTTGAGCTCTCCTGTCCGGCGTGGGTTTGCGTCAGCGGCCGGTGTCATTTACTCGTCGTGCCGACCGGAGGGAGGCCACTCCCCGCCACAGCTGAACAGTCATCCCGGCCTAGTGGAGGTCTGCGCAGGGGGGGTCTTCCTTGAAATGTTACCCGGCTTTTGAGCTCTCCTGCCGGGCGTGGGTTTGCGTCAGCGCCCGGTAACATTATGGAAGCTAAAAGAAAGAAAAAAGAAACAAATCTAAGTGCGATTGCTGGTGTCTAAATACATTTTGCATAATAATTTGGAACACGGGACCGTGTTCCAAATTATTATGCAAGTGATATTTATCTCAGATTTTCCTAAATAGCTTTACTCGTCGTGCCGACCGGAGGGAGGCCACTCCCCGCCACAGCTGAACAGTCATCCCGGCCTAGTGGAGGTCTGCGCAGGGGGGGTCTTCCTTGAAATGTTACCCGGCTTTTGAGCTCTCCTGTCCGGCGTGGGTTTGCGTCAGCGGCCGGTGTCATTTACTCGTCGTGCCGACCGGAGGGAGGCCACTCCCCGCCACAGCTGAACAGTCATCCCGGCCTAGTGGAGGTCTGCGCAGGGGGGGTCTTCCTTGAAATGTTACCCGGCTTTTGAGCTCTCCTGTCCGGCGTGGGTTTGCGTCAGCGGCCGGTGTCATTTACTCGTCGTGCCGACCGGAGGGAGGCCACTCCCCGCCACAGCTGAACAGTCATCCCGGCCTAGTGGAGGTCTGCGCAGGGGGGGTCTTCCTTGAAATGTTACCCGGCTTTTGAGCTCTCCTGCCGGGCGTGGGTTTGCGTCAGCGCCCGGTAACATTATGGAAGCTAAAAGAAAGAAAAAAGAAACAAATCTAAGTGCGATTGCTGGTGTCTAAATACATTTTGCATAATAATTTGGAACACGGGACCGTGTTCCAAATTATTATGCAAGTGATATTTATCTCAGATTTTCCTAAATAGCTTTACTCGTCGTGCCGACCGGAGGGAGGCCACTCCCCGCCACAGCTGAACAGTCATCCCGGCCTAGTGGAGGTCTGCGCAGGGGGGGTCTTCCTTGAAATGTTACCCGGCTTTTGAGCTCTCCTGTCCGGCGTGGGTTTGCGTCAGCGGCCGGTGTCATTTACTCGTCGTGCCGACCGGAGGGAGGCCACTCCCCGCCACAGCTGAACAGTCATCCCGGCCTAGTGGAGGTCTGCGCAGGGGGGGTCTTCCTTGAAATGTTACCCGGCTTTTGAGCTCTCCTGTCCGGCGTGGGTTTGCGTCAGCGGCCGGTGTCATTTACTCGTCGTGCCGACCGGAGGGAGGCCACTCCCCGCCACAGCTGAACAGTCATCCCGGCCTAGTGGAGGTCTGCGCAGGGGGGGTCTTCCTTGAAATGTTACCCGGCTTTTGAGCTCTCCTGCCGGGCGTGGGTTTGCGTCAGCGCCCGGTAACATTATGGAAGCTAAAAGAAAGAAAAAAGAAACAAATCTAAGTGCGATTGCTGGTGTCTAAATACATTTTGCATAATAATTTGGAACACGGGACCGTGTTCCAAATTATTATGCAAGTGATATTTATCTCAGATTTTCCTAAATAGCTTTACTCGTCGTGCCGACCGGAGGGAGGCCACTCCCCGCCACAGCTGAACAGTCATCCCGGCCTAGTGGAGGTCTGCGCAGGGGGGGTCTTCCTTGAAATGTTACCCGGCTTTTGAGCTCTCCTGTCCGGCGTGGGTTTGCGTCAGCGGCCGGTGTCATTTACTCGTCGTGCCGACCGGAGGGAGGCCACTCCCCGCCACAGCTGAACAGTCATCCCGGCCTAGTGGAGGTCTGCGCAGGGGGGGTCTTCCTTGAAATGTTACCCGGCTTTTGAGCTCTCCTGTCCGGCGTGGGTTTGCGTCAGCGGCCGGTGTCATTTACTCGTCGTGCCGACCGGAGGGAGGCCACTCCCCGCCACAGCTGAACAGTCATCCCGGCCTAGTGGAGGTCTGCGCAGGGGGGGTCTTCCTTGAAATGTTACCCGGCTTTTGAGCTCTCCTGTCCGGCGTGGGTTTGCGTCAGCGGCCGGTGTCATTTACTCGTCGTGCCGACCGGAGGGAGGCCACTCCCCGCCACAGCTGAACAGTCATCCCGGCCTAGTGGAGGTCTGCGCAGGGGGGGTCTTCCTTGAAATGTTACCCGGCTTTTGAGCTCTCCTGTCCGGCGTGGGTTTGCGTCAGCGGCCGGTGTCATTTACTCGTCGTGCCGACCGGAGGGAGGCCACTCCCCGCCACAGCTGAACAGTCATCCCGGCCTAGTGGAGGTCTGCGCAGGGGGGGTCTTCCTTGAAATGTTACCCGGCTTTTGAGCTCTCCTGTCCGGCGTGGGTTTGCGTCAGCGGCCGGTGTCATTTACTCGTCGTGCCGACCGGAGGGAGGCCACTCCCCGCCACAGCTGAACAGTCATCCCGGCCTAGTGGAGGTCTGCGCAGGGGGGGTCTTCCTTGAAATGTTACCCGGCTTTTGAGCTCTCCTGTCCGGCGTGGGTTTGCGTCAGCGGCCGGTGTCATTTACTCGTCGTGCCGACCGGAGGGAGGCCACTCCCCGCCACAGCTGAACAGTCATCCCGGCCTAGTGGAGGTCTGCGCAGGGGGGGTCTTCCTTGAAATGTTACCCGGCTTTTGAGCTCTCCTGTCCGGCGTGGGTTTGCGTCAGCGGCCGGTGTCATTTACTCGTCGTGCCGACCGGAGGGAGGCCACTCCCCGCCACAGCTGAACAGTCATCCCGGCCTAGTGGAGGTCTGCGCAGGGGGGGTCTTCCTTGAAATGTTACCCGGCTTTTGAGCTCTCCTGTCCGGCGTGGGTTTGCGTCAGCGGCCGGTGTCATTTACTCGTCGTGCCGACCGGAGGGAGGCCACTCCCCGCCACAGCTGAACAGTCATCCCGGCCTAGTGGAGGTCTGCGCAGGGGGGGTCTTCCTTGAAATGTTACCCGGCTTTTGAGCTCTCCTGTCCGGCGTGGGTTTGCGTCAGCGGCCGGTGTCATTTACTCGTCGTGCCGACCGGAGGGAGGCCACTCCCCGCCACAGCTGAACAGTCATCCCGGCCTAGTGGAGGTCTGCGCAGGGGGGGTCTTCCTTGAAATGTTACCCGGCTTTTGAGCTCTCCTGTCCGGCGTGGGTTTGCGTCAGCGGCCGGTGTCATTTACTCGTCGTGCCGACCGGAGGGAGGCCACTCCCCGCCACAGCTGAACAGTCATCCCGGCCTAGTGGAGGTCTGCGCAGGGGGGGTCTTCCTTGAAATGTTACCCGGCTTTTGAGCTCTCCTGTCCGGCGTGGGTTTGCGTCAGCGGCCGGTGTCATTTACTCGTCGTGCCGACCGGAGGGAGGCCACTCCCCGCCACAGCTGAACAGTCATCCCGGCCTAGTGGAGGTCTGCGCAGGGGGGGTCTTCCTTGAAATGTTACCCGGCTTTTGAGCTCTCCTGTCCGGCGTGGGTTTGCGTCAGCGGCCGGTGTCATTTACTCGTCGTGCCGACCGGAGGGAGGCCACTCCCCGCCACAGCTGAACAGTCATCCCGGCCTAGTGGAGGTCTGAGCAGGGGGGGTCTTCCTTGAAATGTTACCCGGCTTTTGAGCTCTCCTGTCCGGCGTGGGTTTGCGTCAGCGGCCGGTGTCATTTACTCGTCGTGTCCACCGGAGGGAGGCCACTCCCCGCCGCAGCTGCAGCGGCAGCTTTGAAACGTCATCCCGGCCCCCTGGAACTGTGCGCGGGGGGGGCGATGCGTCCCGTGCGAGGTACCAGGTCGCGCTGCGCCGTCTGCCTGGCCGCTTTGGGCCCGCTGGAAGTCTATTAAAGCTCCGCGATCTCCGCCTCGGTGCTTAAAAAGCGTCCATCCGCTCTCCTGGAGCTTCTTTCGGTCATCTCGTCCGCGTGCACGGCCTGCCGGTGGCACCGGCTGGAGCTCCGCAAAAAGCTCCATTTCTGTTAAAAATGCTTAGCCGCGTCCCTGGAAGCCCAATCGGGCGTAGAAAGTGAGGGGGAAGGCCCCCAAAGCACCGGCTGGAAGTCCCAAAAAAGCTCCATGATTGGTCAATAATGCTTAGCCGCCTCCCTGGAAGCCTAATCGGGCATAAAAAGCTAGGCGGAACGGCCCCAAAGCTCCACACGGAAGTCCCAAAAAAGCTCCATGATTGGTCAATAATGCTTAGCCGCCTCCCTGGAAGCCTAACCGGGCATAAAAAGCTAGGCGGAACGGCCCCAAAGCTCCACACGGAAGTCCCAAAAAAGCTCCATGATTGGTCAATAATGCTTAGCCGCCTCCCTGGAAGCCTAATCGGGCATAAAAAGCTAGGCGGAACGGCCCCAAAGCTCCACACGGAAGTCCCAAAAAAGCTCCATGATTGGTCAATAATGCTTAGCCGCCTCCCTGGAAGCCTAATCGGGCATAAAAAGCTAGGCGGAACGGCCCCAAAGCTCCACACGGAAGTCCCAAAAAAGCTCCATGATTGGTCAATAATGCTTAGCCGCCTCCCTGGAAGCCTAATCGGGCATAAAAAGTTAGGCGGAACGGCCCCAAAGCTCCACACGGAAGTCCCAAAAAAGCTCCATGATTGGTCAATAATGCTTAGCCGCCTCCCTGGAAGCCTAATCGGGCATAAAAAGCTAGGCGGAACGGCCCCAAAGCTCCACACGGAAGTCCCAAAAAAGCTCCATGATTGGTCAATAATGCTTAGCCGCCTCCCTGGAAGCCTAATCGGGCATAAAAAGTTAGGCGGAACGGCCCCAAAGCTCCACACGGAAGTCCCAAAAAAGCTCCATGATTGGTCAATAATGCTTAGCCGCCTCCCTGGAAGCCTAATCGGGCATAAAAAGCTAGGCGGAACGGCCCCAAAGCTCCACACGGAAGTCCCAAAAAAGCTCCATGATTGGTCAATAATGCTTAGCCGCCTCCCTGGAAGCCTAATCGGGCATAAAAAGTTAGGCGGAACGGCCCCAAAGCTCCACACGGAAGTCCGAAAAAAGCTCAAAAATTTTCTAAGTGCCAACGGCTCATTCGCCGTAATGTGTCCGCTCCGCGCTGGTTCCCCGGTCGGCCGCGAATAGCGCAAAATCAGCCTCACGGAAGTTCGAAAAAAGCTCAAAAATTTTCTAAGTGCCAACGGCTCATTCGCCGTAATGTGTCCGCTCCGCGCTGGTTCCCCGGTCGGCCGCGAATAGCGCAAAATCAGCCTCACGGAAGTTCGAAAAAAGCTCAAAAATTTTCTAAGTGCCAACGGCTCATTCGCCGTAATGTGTCCGCTCCGCGCTGGTTCCCCGGTCGGCCGCGAATAGCGCAAAAATCAGCCTAAGTGCAGTACCAACCTTGGCGTGTTGGTGCGCCAGAGTACGATGAGTTGGTCCCCCTAGTCACTGTACTCATTACCTTTACCCCCTAATCGCAAAATATAGTCAGAACGTATATGCAGAAGACTATTTTTTTCTTTTTTAAAATTTTCTAAGTGCCAGCGGATGCTGGCACACGAACTGTCCGAGCTACGACGGTTCTCCGGTCGGACAGCGAGGGTGAAAAAGCGGTCCTAAAATCACCGAGGGCTGCCGCACAAGTTGTCCGAGTGGCGACGGTTCCCCGGTCGGCCACGAATGTCGAAAATTCGGCCTCTCCACCACGGAGGTCGGTGAGAATTTCAGAATATTTTCTAAGTGCCAACGGCTCTTGCGCCGTAAAGTGTCCGCTTTGCCTGGTTCCCTCGGTCGGCCACGAACGGCGAAAAATCAGCCTCTCCTTCTGGAGCTCGCCTAAGTGCCAACGGCTCTTGCGCCGTAATGTGTCCGCTTTGCCTGGTTCCCTCGGTCGGCCACAAATAGCGAAAAATCAGCCTCTCATTCTGGAGCTCGTGCCAACTTTGGCGAATATTTTCTAAGTGCCAACGGCTCTTGCGCCGTAATGTGTCCGCTTTGCCTGGTTCCCTCGGTCGGCCACAAATAGCGAAAAAATCAGCCTCTCCTTCTGGAGCTCGCCTAAGTGCCAACGGCTCTTGCGCCGTAATGTGTCCGCTTTGTCTGGTTCCCTCGGTCGGCCACAAACGGCGAAAAATCAGCCTCTCATTCTGGAGCTCGTGCCAACTTTGGCGAATATTTTCTAAGTGCCAACGGCTCTTGCGCCGTAATGTGTCCGCTTTGCCTGGTTCCCTCGGTCGGCCACAAATAGCGAAAAAATCAGCCTCTCCTTCTGGAGCTCGCCTAAGTGCCAACGGCTCTTGCGCCGTAATGTGTCCGCTTTGTCTGGTTCCCTCGGTCGGCCACAAACGGCGAAAAATCAGCCTCTCATTCTGGAGCTCGTGCCAACTTTGGCGAATATTTTCTAAGTGCCAACGGCTCTTGCGCCGTAATGTGTCCGCTTTGCCTGGTTCCCTCGGTCGGCCACAAATAGCGAAAAATCAGCCTCTCCTTCTGGAGCTCGCCTAAGTGCCAACGGCTCTTGCGCCGTAATGTGTCCGCTTTGCCTGGTTCCCTCGGTCGGCCACAAATAGCGAAAAATCAGCCTCTCCTTCTGGAGCTCGTGCCAACTTTGGCGAATATTTTCTAAGTGCCAACGGCTCTTGCGCCGTAATGTGTCCGCTTTGCCTGGTTCCCTCGGTCGGCCACAAATAGCGAAAAAATCAGCCTCTCCTTCTGGAGCTCGCCTAAGTGCCAACGGCTCTTGCGCCGTAATGTGTCCGCTTTGTCTGGTTCCCTCGGTCGGCCACAAACGGCGAAAAATCAGCCTCTCATTCTGGAGCTCGTGCCAACTTTGGCGAATATTTTCTAAGTGCCAACGGCTCTTGCGCCGTAATGTGTCCGCTTTGCCTGGTTCCCTCGGTCGGCCACGAACGGCGAAAAATCAGCCTCTCCTTCTGGAGCTCGCCTAAGTGCCAACGGCTCTTGCGCCGTAATGTGTCCGCTTTGTCTGGTTCCCTCGGTCGGCCACAAACGGCGAAAAATCAGCCTCTCATTCTGGAGCTCGTGCCAACTTTGGCGAATATTTTCTAAGTGCCAACGGCTCTTGCGCCGTAATGTGTCCGCTTTGCCTGGTTCCCTCGGTCGGCCACGAACGGCGAAAAATCAGCCTCTCCTTCTGGAGCTCGCCTAAGTGCCAACGGCTCTTGCGCCGTAATGTGTCCGCTTTGCCTGGTTCCCTCGGTCGGCCACAAATAGCGAAAAATCAGCCTCTCCTTCTGGAGCTCGTGCCAACTTTGGCGAATATTTTCTAAGTGCCAACGGCTCTTGCGCCGTAATGTGTCCGCTTTGCCTGGTTCCCTCGGTCGGCCACAAATAGCGAAAAACCAGCCTCTCCTTCTGGAGCTCGCCTAAGTGCCAACGGCTCTTGCGCCGTAATGTGTCCGCTTTGTCTGGTTCCCTCGGTCGGCCACAAACGGCGAAAAATCAGCCTCTCATTCTGGAGCTCGTGCCAACTTTGGCGAATATTTTCTAAGTGCCAACGGCTCTTGCGCCGTAATGTGTCCGCTTTGCCTGGTTCCCTCGGTCGGCCACAAATAGCGAAAAAATCAGCCTCTCCTTCTGGAGCTCGCCTAAGTGCCAACGGCTCTTGCGCCGTAATGTGTCCGCTTTGCCTGGTTCCCTCGGTCGGCCACAAACGGCGAAAAATCAGCCTCTCATTCTGGAGCTCGTGCCAACTTTGGCGAATATTTTCTAAGTGCCAACGGCTCTTGCGCCGTAATGTGTCCGCTTTGCCTGGTTCCCTCGGTCGGCCACAAATAGCGAAAAACCAGCCTCTCCTTCTGGAGCTCGCCTAAGTGCCAACGGCTCTTGCGCCGTAATGTGTCCGCTTTGTCTGGTTCCCTCGGTCGGCCACAAACGGCGAAAAATCAGCCTCTCATTCTGGAGCTCGTGCCAACTTTGGCGAATATTTTCTAAGTGCCAACGGCTCTTGCGCCGTAATGTGTCCGCTTTGCCTGGTTCCCTCGGTCGGCCACAAATAGCGAAAAAATCAGCCTCTCCTTCTGGAGCTCGCCTAAGTGCCAACGGCTCTTGCGCCGTAATGTGTCCGCTTTGCCTGGTTCCCTCGGTCGGCCACAAACGGCGAAAAATCAGCCTCTCATTCTGGAGCTCGTGCCAACTTTGGCGAATATTTTCTAAGTGCCAACGGCTCTTGCGCCGTAATGTGTCCGCTTTGCCTGGTTCCCTCGGTCGGCCACAAATAGCGAAAAAATCAGCCTCTCCTTCTGGAGCTCGCCTAAGTGCCAACGGCTCTTGCGCCGTAATGTGTCCGCTTTGTCTGGTTCCCTCGGTCGGCCACAAACGGCGAAAAATCAGCCTCTCATTCTGGAGCTCGTGCCAACTTTGGCGAATATTTTCTAAGTGCCAACGGCTCTTGCGCCGTAATGTGTCCGCTTTGCCTGGTTCCCTCGGTCGGACCACAAATAGCGAAAAAATCAGCCTCTCCTTCTGGAGCTCGCCTAAGTGCCAACGGCTCTTGCGCCGTAATGTGTCCGCTTTGCCTGGTTCCCTCGGTCGGCCACAAACGGCGAAAAATCAGCCTCTCATTCTGGAGCTCGTGCCAACTTTGGCGAATATTTTCTAAGTGCCAACGGCTCTTGCGCCGTAATGTGTCCGCTTTGCCTGGTTCCCTCGGTCGGCCACGAACGGCGAAAAACCAGCCTCTCCTTCTGGAGCTCGCCTAAGTGCCAACGGCTCTTGCGCCGTAATGTGTCCGCTTTGCCTGGTTCCCTCGGTCGGCCACAAACGGCGAAAAATCAGCCTCTCCTTCTGGAGCTCGCCTAAGTGCCAACGGCTCTTGCGCCGTAATGTGTCCGCTTTGCCTGGTTCCCTCGGTCGGCCACAATAGCGAAAAACCAGCCTCTCCTTCTGGAGCTCGCCTAAGTGCCAACGGCTCTTGCGCCGTAATGTGTCCGCTTTGCCTGGTTCCCTCGGTCGGCCACAAACGGCGAAAAATCAGCCTCTCCTTCTGGAGCTCGCCTAAGTGCCAACGGCTCTTGCGCCGTAATGTGTCCGCTTTGCCTGGTTCCCTCGGTCGGCCACAAATAGCGAAAAACCAGCCTCTCCTTCTGGAGCTCGCCTAAGTGCCAACGGCTCTTGCGCCGTAATGTGTCCGCTTTGCCTGGTTCCCTCGGTCGGCCACAAACGGCGAAAAATCAGCCTCTCCTTCTGGAGCTCGCCTAAGTGCCAACGGCTCTTGCGCCGTAATGTGTCCGCTTTGCCTGGTTCCCTCGGTCGGCCACAAATAGCGAAAAACCAGCCTCTCCTTCTGGAGCTCGCCTAAGTGCCAACGGCTCTTGCGCCGTAATGTGTCCGCTTTGCCTGGTTCCCTCGGTCGGCCACAAACGGCGAAAAATCAGCCTCTCCTTCTGGAGCTCGCCTAAGTGCCAACGGCTCTTGCGCCGTAATGTGTCCGCTTTGCCTGGTTCCCTCGGTCGGCCACAAATAGCGAAAAACCAGCCTCTCCTTCTGGAGCTCGCCTAAGTGCCAACGGCTCTTGCGCCGTAATGTGTCCGCTTTGCCTGGTTCCCTCGGTCGGCCACAAACGGCGAAAAATCAGCCTCTCCTTCTGGAGCTCGCCTAAGTGCCAACGGCTCTTGCGCCGTAATGTGTCCGCTTTGCCTGGTTCCCTCGGTCGGCCACAAATAGCGAAAAACCAGCCTCTCCTTCTGGAGCTCGCCTAAGTGCCAACGGCTCTTGCGCCGTAATGTGTCCGCTTTGCCTGGTTCCCTCGGTCGGCCACAAACGGCGAAAAATCAGCCTCTCCTTCTGGAGCTCGCCTAAGTGCCAACGGCTCTTGCGCCGTAATGTGTCCGCTTTGCCTGGTTCCCTCGGTCGGCCACAAATAGCGAAAAACCAGCCTCTCCTTCTGGAGCTCGCGCCAACTTTGTCAAAAAATTTCTAAGTGCCAACGGCTCTTGCGCCGTAAAGTGTCCGCTTTGCCTGGTTCCCTCGGTCGGCCACAAATAGCGAAAAATCAGCCTCTCCTTCTGGAGCTCGCCTAAGTGCCAACGGCTCTTGCGCCGTAATGTGTCCGCTTTGCCTGGTTCCCTCGGTCGGCCACAAATAGCGAAAAACCAGCCTCTCCTTCTGGAGCTCGCCTAAGTGCCAACGGCTCTTGCGCCGTAATGTGTCCGCTTTGCCTGGTTCCCTCGGTCGGCCACAAATAGCGAAAAATCAGCCTCTCCTTCTGGAGCTCGCCTAAGTGCCAACGGCTCTTGCGCCGTAATGTGTCCGCTTTGCCTGGTTCCCTCGGTCGGCCACAAATAGCGAAAAACCAGCCTCTCCTTCTGGAGCTCGCGCCAACTTTGTCAAAAAATTTCTAAGTGCCAACGGCTCTTGCGCCGTAAAGTGTCCGCTTTGCCTGGTTCCCTCGGTCGGCCACAAATAGCGAAAAATCAGCCTCTCCTTCTGGAGCTCGTGCCAACTTTGGCGAATATTTTCTAAGTGCCAACGGCTCTTGCGCCGTAATGTGTCCGCTTTGCCTGGTTCCCTCGGTCGGCCACAATAGCGAAAAATCAGCCTCTCCTTCTGGAGCTCGCCTAAGTGCCAACGGCTCTTGCGCCGTAAAGTGTCCGCTTTGTCTGGTTCCCTCGGTCGGCCACAAACGGCGAAAAATCAGCCTCTCCTTCTGGAGCTCGTGCCAACTTTGGCGAATATTTTCTAAGTGCCAACGGCTCTTGCGCCGTAAAGTGTCCGCTTTGTCTGGTTCCCTCGGTCGGCCACAAATAGCGAAAAATCAGCCTCTCCTTCTGGAGCTCGCGCAAGTGCCAACGGCTCTTGCGCCGTAAAGTGTCCGCTTTGTCTGGTTCCCTCGGTCGGCCACAAATAGCGAAAAATCAGCCTCTCCTTCTGGAGCTCGTGCCAACTTTGGCGAATATTTTCTAAGTGCCAACGGCTCTTGCGCCGTAATGTGTCCGCTTTGTCTGGTTCCCTCGGTCGGCCACAAATAGCGAAAAATCAGCCTCTCCTTCTGGAGCTCGCGCAAGTGCCAACGGCTCTTGCGCCGTAAAGTGTCCGCTTTGTCTGGTTCCCTCGGTCGGCCACAAATAGCGAAAAATCAGCCTCTCCTTCTGGAGCTCGTGCCAACTTTGGCGAATATTTTCTAAGTGCCAACGGCTCTTGCGCCGTAATGTGTCCGCTTTGTCTGGTTCCCTCGGTCGGCCACAAATAGCGAAAAATCAGCCTCTCCTTCTGGAGCTCGCGCAAGTGCCAACGGCTCTTGCGCCGTAAAGTGTCCGCTTTGTCTGGTTCCCTCGGTCGGCCACAAATAGCGAAAAATCAGCCTCTCCTTCTGGAGCTCGTGCCAACTTTGGCGAATATTTTCTAAGTGCCAACGGCTCTTGCGCCGTAATGTGTCCGCTTTGTCTGGTTCCCTCGGTCGGCCACAAATAGCGAAAAATCAGCCTCTCCTTCTGGAGCTCGCGCAAGTGCCAACGGCTCTTGCGCCGTAAAGTGTCCGCTTTGTCTGGTTCCCTCGGTCGGCCACAAATAGCGAAAAATCAGCCTCTCCTTCTGGAGCTCGTGCCAACTTTGGCGAATATTTTCTAAGTGCCAACGGCTCTTGCGCCGTAATGTGTCCGCTTTGTCTGGTTCCCTCGGTCGGCCACAAATAGCGAAAAATCAGCCTCTCCTTCTGGAGCTCGTGCCAACTTTGGCGAATATTTTCTAAGTGCCAACGGCTCTTGCGCCGTAAAGTGTCCGCTTTGCCTGGTTCCCTCGGTCGGCCACAAATAGCGAAAAATCAGCCTCTCCTTCTGGAGCTCGCGCCAACTTTGTCAAAAAATTTCTAAGTGCCAACGGCTCTTGCGCCGTAAAGTGTCCGCTTTGCCTGGTTCCCTCGGTCGGCCACAAATAGCGAAAAATCAGCCTCTCCTTCTGGAGCTCGCGCCAACTTTGTCGAAAAATTTCTAAGTGCCAACGGCTCTTGCGCCGTAAAGTGTCCGCTTTGTCTGGTTCCCTCGGTCGGCCGCAAATAGCGAAAAATCAGCCTCTCGCCCGTCAGGTACCAGGCGTTGGGGTACCAGGGGTAAGTGCAGTACCAGCTTTGGTCTGTTGGTGCGCCAGAGTACGATGAGTTGGTCCCCTAGTCACTGTACTCATTACCTTTACCCCCAAATCGCAAAATATAGTCAGAACGAGTGTGGGGAACACAAGTTTTGGCCCCGAGAACCAGGCGGCTGGTGTCTCTAGCGATGTGTTCCCCC
>NW_026872308.1:17500-31250 GCF_033458585.1 Syngnathus typhle | reverse complement strand
GCACTTAGAAAATATTCGCCAAAGTTGGCACGAGCTCCAGAAGGAGAGGCTGATTTTTCGCTATTTGTGGCCGACCGAGGGAACCAGGCAAAGCGGACACTTTACGGCGCAAGAGCCGTTGGCACTTAGAAAATATTCGCCAAAGTTGGCACGAGCTCCAGAAGGAGAGGCTGATTTTTCGCCGTTTGTGGCCGACCGAGGGAACCAGACAAAGCGGACACATTACGGCGCAAGAGCCGTTGGCACTTAGGCGAGCTCCAGAAGGAGAGGCTGATTTTTCGCTATTTGTGGCCGACCGAGGGAACCAGGCAAAGCGGACACATTACGGCGCAAGAGCCGTTGGCACTTAGAAAATATTCGCCAAAGTTGGCACGAGCTCCAGAAGGAGAGGCTGATTTTTCGCTATTTGTGGCCGACCGAGGGAACCAGGCAAAGCGGACACTTTACGGCGCAAGAGCCGTTGGCACTTAGAAATTTTTTGACAAAGTTGGCGCGAGCTCCAGAAGGAGAGGCTGGTTTTTCGCTATTTGTGGCCGACCGAGGGAACCAGGCAAAGCGGACACATTACGGCGCAAGAGCCGTTGGCACTTAGGCGAGCTCCAGAAGGAGAGGCTGATTTTTCGCCGTTTGTGGCCGACCGAGGGAACCAGGCAAAGCGGACACATTACGGCGCAAGAGCCGTTGGCACTTAGGCGAGCTCCAGAAGGAGAGGCTGGTTTTTCGCTATTTGTGGCCGACCGAGGGAACCAGGCAAAGCGGACACATTACGGCGCAAGAGCCGTTGGCACTTAGGCGAGCTCCAGAAGGAGAGGCTGATTTTTCGCCGTTTGTGGCCGACCGAGGGAACCAGGCAAAGCGGACACATTACGGCGCAAGAGCCGTTGGCACTTAGGCGAGCTCCAGAAGGAGAGGCTGGTTTTTCGCTATTTGTGGCCGACCGAGGGAACCAGGCAAAGCGGACACATTACGGCGCAAGAGCCGTTGGCACTTAGGCGAGCTCCAGAAGGAGAGGCTGATTTTTCGCCGTTTGTGGCCGACCGAGGGAACCAGGCAAAGCGGACACATTACGGCGCAAGAGCCGTTGGCACTTAGGCGAGCTCCAGAAGGAGAGGCTGGTTTTTCGCTATTTGTGGCCGACCGAGGGAACCAGGCAAAGCGGACACATTACGGCGCAAGAGCCGTTGGCACTTAGGCGAGCTCCAGAAGGAGAGGCTGATTTTTCGCCGTTTGTGGCCGACCGAGGGAACCAGGCAAAGCGGACACATTACGGCGCAAGAGCCGTTGGCACTTAGGCGAGCTCCAGAAGGAGAGGCTGGTTTTTCGCTATTTGTGGCCGACCGAGGGAACCAGGCAAAGCGGACACATTACGGCGCAAGAGCCGTTGGCACTTAGGCGAGCTCCAGAAGGAGAGGCTGATTTTTCGCCGTTTGTGGCCGACCGAGGGAACCAGGCAAAGCGGACACATTACGGCGCAAGAGCCGTTGGCACTTAGGCGAGCTCCAGAAGGAGAGGCTGGTTTTTCGCTATTTGTGGCCGACCGAGGGAACCAGGCAAAGCGGACACATTACGGCGCAAGAGCCGTTGGCACTTAGGCGAGCTCCAGAAGGAGAGGCTGATTTTTCGCCGTTTGTGGCCGACCGAGGGAACCAGGCAAAGCGGACACATTACGGCGCAAGAGCCGTTGGCACTTAGGCGAGCTCCAGAAGGAGAGGCTGATTTTTCGCCGTTCGTGGCCGACCGAGGGAACCAGGCAAAGCGGACACATTACGGCGCAAGAGCCGTTGGCACTTAGAAAATATTCGCCAAAGTTGGCACGAGCTCCAGAATGAGAGGCTGATTTTTCGCCGTTTGTGGCCGACCGAGGGAACCAGGCAAAGCGGACACATTACGGCGCAAGAGCCGTTGGCACTTAGGCGAGCTCCAGAAGGAGAGGCTGATTTTTTCGCTATTTGTGGCCGACCGAGGGAACCAGGCAAAGCGGACACATTACGGCGCAAGAGCCGTTGGCACTTAGAAAATATTCGCCAAAGTTGGCACGAGCTCCAGAATGAGAGGCTGATTTTTCGCCGTTTGTGGCCGACCGAGGGAACCAGACAAAGCGGACACATTACGGCGCAAGAGCCGTTGGCACTTAGGCGAGCTCCAGAAGGAGAGGCTGATTTTTCGCTATTTGTGGCCGACCGAGGGAACCAGGCAAAGCGGACACTTTACGGCGCAAGAGCCGTTGGCACTTAGAAAATATTCGCCAAAGTTGGCACGAGCTCCAGAAGGAGAGGCTGATTTTTCGCCGTTTGTGGCCGACCGAGGGAACCAGACAAAGCGGACACATTACGGCGCAAGAGCCGTTGGCACTTAGGCGAGCTCCAGAAGGAGAGGCTGATTTTTCGCTATTTGTGGCCGACCGAGGGAACCAGGCAAAGCGGACACTTTACGGCGCAAGAGCCGTTGGCACTTAGAAAATATTCGCCAAAGTTGGCACGAGCTCCAGAAGGAGAGGCTGATTTTTCGCTATTTGTGGCCGACCGAGGGAACCAGGCAAAGCGGACACTTTACGGCGCAAGAGCCGTTGGCACTTAGAAATTTTTTGACAAAGTTGGCGCGAGCTCCAGAAGGAGAGGCTGGTTTTTCGCTATTTGTGGCCGACCGAGGGAACCAGGCAAAGCGGACACATTACGGCGCAAGAGCCGTTGGCACTTAGGCGAGCTCCAGAAGGAGAGGCTGATTTTTCGCCGTTTGTGGCCGACCGAGGGAACCAGGCAAAGCGGACACATTACGGCGCAAGAGCCGTTGGCACTTAGGCGAGCTCCAGAAGGAGAGGCTGGTTTTTCGCTATTTGTGGCCGACCGAGGGAACCAGGCAAAGCGGACACATTACGGCGCAAGAGCCGTTGGCACTTAGGCGAGCTCCAGAAGGAGAGGCTGATTTTTCGCCGTTTGTGGCCGACCGAGGGAACCAGGCAAAGCGGACACATTACGGCGCAAGAGCCGTTGGCACTTAGGCGAGCTCCAGAAGGAGAGGCTGATTTTTCGCCGTTCGTGGCCGACCGAGGGAACCAGGCAAAGCGGACACATTACGGCGCAAGAGCCGTTGGCACTTAGAAAATATTCGCCAAAGTTGGCACGAGCTCCAGAATGAGAGGCTGATTTTTCGCCGTTTGTGGCCGACCGAGGGAACCAGGCAAAGCGGACACATTACGGCGCAAGAGCCGTTGGCACTTAGGCGAGCTCCAGAAGGAGAGGCTGATTTTTTCGCTATTTGTGGCCGACCGAGGGAACCAGGCAAAGCGGACACATTACGGCGCAAGAGCCGTTGGCACTTAGAAAATATTCGCCAAAGTTGGCACGAGCTCCAGAATGAGAGGCTGATTTTTCGCCGTTTGTGGCCGACCGAGGGAACCAGACAAAGCGGACACATTACGGCGCAAGAGCCGTTGGCACTTAGGCGAGCTCCAGAAGGAGAGGCTGATTTTTCGCTATTTGTGGCCGACCGAGGGAACCAGGCAAAGCGGACACTTTACGGCGCAAGAGCCGTTGGCACTTAGAAAATATTCGCCAAAGTTGGCACGAGCTCCAGAAGGAGAGGCTGATTTTTCGCCGTTTGTGGCCGACCGAGGGAACCAGACAAAGCGGACACATTACGGCGCAAGAGCCGTTGGCACTTAGGCGAGCTCCAGAAGGAGAGGCTGATTTTTCGCTATTTGTGGCCGACCGAGGGAACCAGGCAAAGCGGACACTTTACGGCGCAAGAGCCGTTGGCACTTAGAAAATATTCTGAAATTCTCACCGACCTCCGTGGTGGAGAGGCCGAATTTTCGACATTCGTGGCCGACCGGGGAACCGTCGCCACTCGGACAACTTGTGCGGCAGCCCTCGGTGATTTTAGGACCGCTTTTTCACCCTCGCTGTCCGACCGGAGAACCGTCGTAGCTCGGACAGTTCGTGTGCCAGCATCCGCTGGCACTTAGAAAATTTTAAAAAAGAAAAAAATAGTCTTCTGCATATACGTTCTGACTATATTTTGCGATTAGGGGGTAAAGGTAATGAGTACAGTGACTAGGGGGACCAACTCATCGTACTCTGGCGCACCAACACGCCAAGGTTGGTACTGCACTTAGGCTGATTTTTGCGCTATTCGCGGCCGACCGGGGAACCAGCGCGGAGCGGACACATTACGGCGAATGAGCCGTTGGCACTTAGAAAATTTTTGAGCTTTTTTCGAACTTCCGTGAGGCTGATTTTGCGCTATTCGCGGCCGACCGGGGAACCAGCGCGGAGCGGACACATTACGGCGAATGAGCCGTTGGCACTTAGAAAATTTTTGAGCTTTTTTCGAACTTCCGTGAGGCTGATTTTGCGCTATTCGCGGCCGACCGGGGAACCAGCGCGGAGCGGACACATTACGGCGAATGAGCCGTTGGCACTTAGAAAATTTTTGAGCTTTTTTCGGACTTCCGTGTGGAGCTTTGGGGCCGTTCCGCCTAACTTTTTATGCCCGATTAGGCTTCCAGGGAGGCGGCTAAGCATTATTGACCAATCATGGAGCTTTTTTCGGACTTCCGTGTGGAGCTTTGGGGCCGTTCCGCCTAACTTTTTATGCCCGATTAGGCTTCCAGGGAGGCGGCTAAGCATTATTGACCAATCATGGAGCTTTTTTGGGACTTCCGTGTGGAGCTTTGGGGCCGTTCCGCCTAACTTTTTATGCCCGATTAGGCTTCCAGGGAGGCGGCTAAGCATTATTGACCAATCATGGAGCTTTTTTGGGACTTCCGTGTGGAGCTTTGGAGCCGTTCCGCCTAACTTTTTATGCCCGATTAGGCTTCCAGGGAGGCGGCTAAGCATTATTGACCAATCATGGAGCTTTTTTGGGACTTCCGTGTGGAGCTTTGGGGCCGTTCCGCCTAGCTTTTTATGCCCGATTAGGCTTCCAGGGAGGCGGCTAAGCATTATTGACCAATCATGGAGCTTTTTTGGGACTTCCGTGTGGAGCTTTGGGGCCGTTCCGCCTAGCTTTTTATGCCCGATTAGGCTTCCAGGGAGGCGGCTAAGCATTATTGACCAATCATGGAGCTTTTTTGGGACTTCCGTGTGGAGCTTTGGGGCCGTTCCGCCTAGCTTTTTATGCCCGATTAGGCTTCCAGGGAGGCGGCTAAGCATTATTGACCAATCATGGAGCTTTTTTGGGACTTCCGTGTGGAGCTTTGGGGCCGTTCCGCCTAGCTTTTTATGCCCGATTAGGCTTCCAGGGAGGCGGCTAAGCATTATTGACCAATCATGGAGCTTTTTTGGGACTTCCGTGTGGAGCTTTGGGGCCGTTCCGCCTAGCTTTTTATGCCCGATTAGGCTTCCAGGGAGGCGGCTAAGCATTATTGACCAATCATGGAGCTTTTTTGGGACTTCCGTGTGGAGCTTTGGGGCCGTTCCGCCTAGCTTTTTATGCCCGATTAGGCTTCCAGGGAGGCGGCTAAGCATTATTGACCAATCATGGAGCTTTTTTGGGACTTCCGTGTGGAGCTTTGGGGCCGTTCCGCCTAGCTTTTTATGCCCGATTAGGCTTCCAGGGAGGCGGCTAAGCATTATTGACCAATCATGGAGCTTTTTTGGGACTTCCGTGTGGAGCTTTGGGGCCGTTCCGCCTAGCTTTTTATGCCCGATTAGGCTTCCAGGGAGGCGGCTAAGCATTATTGACCAATCATGGAGCTTTTTTGGGACTTCCGTGTGGAGCTTTGGGGCCGTTCCGCCTAGCTTTTTATGCCCGATTAGGCTTCCAGGGAGGCGGCTAAGCATTATTGACCAATCATGGAGCTTTTTTGGGACTTCCGTGTGGAGCTTTGGAGCCGTTCCGCCTAACTTTTTATGCCCGATTAGGCTTCCAGGGAGGCGGCTAAGCATTATTGACCAATCATGGAGCTTTTTTGGGACTTCCGTGTGGAGCTTTGGGGCCGTTCCGCCTAGCTTTTTATGCCCGATTAGGCTTCCAGGGAGGCGGCTAAGCATTATTGACCAATCATGGAGCTTTTTTGGGACTTCCGTGTGGAGCTTTGGGGCCGTTCCGCCTAGCTTTTTATGCCCGATTAGGCTTCCAGGGAGGCGGCTAAGCATTATTGACCAATCATGGAGCTTTTTTGGGACTTCCGTGTGGAGCTTTGGGGCCGTTCCGCCTAGCTTTTTATGCCCGATTAGGCTTCCAGGGAGGCGGCTAAGCATTATTGACCAATCATGGAGCTTTTTTGGGACTTCCGTGTGGAGCTTTGGGGCCGTTCCGCCTAGCTTTTTATGCCCGATTAGGCTTCCAGGGAGGCGGCTAAGCATTATTGACCAATCATGGAGCTTTTTTGGGACTTCCGTGTGGAGCTTTGGGGCCGTTCCGCCTAGCTTTTTATGCCCGATTAGGCTTCCAGGGAGGCGGCTAAGCATTATTGACCAATCATGGAGCTTTTTTGGGACTTCCGTGTGGAGCTTTGGGGCCGTTCCGCCTAGCTTTTTATGCCCGATTAGGCTTCCAGGGAGGCGGCTAAGCATTATTGACCAATCATGGAGCTTTTTTGGGACTTCCGTGTGGAGCTTTGGGGCCGTTCCGCCTAGCTTTTTATGCCCGATTAGGCTTCCAGGGAGGCGGCTAAGCATTATTGACCAATCATGGAGCTTTTTTGGGACTTCCGTGTGGAGCTTTGGGGCCGTTCCGCCTAGCTTTTTATGCCCGATTAGGCTTCCAGGGAGGCGGCTAAGCATTATTGACCAATCATGGAGCTTTTTTGGGACTTCCGTGTGGAGCTTTGGGGCCGTTCCGCCTAGCTTTTTATGCCCGATTAGGCTTCCAGGGAGGCGGCTAAGCATTATTGACCAATCATGGAGCTTTTTTGGGACTTCCAGCCGGTGCTTTGGGGGCCTTCCCCCTCACTTTCTACGCCCGATTGGGCTTCCAGGGACGCGGCTAAGCATTTTTAACAGAAATGGAGCTTTTTGCGGAGCTCCAGCCGGTGCCACCGGCAGGCCGTGCACAGCGGACGAGATGACCGAAAGAAGCTCCAGGAGAGCGGATGGACGCTTTTTAAGCACCGAGGCGGAGATCGCGGAGCTTTAATAGACTTCCAGCGGGCCCAAAGCGGCCAGGCAGACGGCGCAGCGCGACCTGGTACCTCGCACGGGACGCATCGCCCCCCCCGCGCACAGTTCCAGGGGGCCGGGATGACGTTTCAAAGCTGCCGCTGCAGCTGCGGCGGGGAGTGGCCTCCCTCCGGTGGACACGACGAGTAAATGACACCGGCCGCTGACGCAAACCCACGCCGGACAGGAGAGCTCAAAAGCCGGGTAACATTTCAAGGAAGACCCCCCCTGCGCAGACCTCCACTAGGCCGGGATGACTGTTCAGCTGTGGCGGGGAGTGGCCTCCCTCCGGTCGGCACGACGAGTAAATGACACCGGCCGCTGACGCAAACCCACGCCGGACAGGAGAGCTCAAAAGCCGGGTAACATTTCAAGGAAGACCCCCCCTGCGCAGACCTCCACTAGGCCGGGATGACTGTTCAGCTGTGGCGGGGAGTGGCCTCCCTCCGGTCGGCACGACGAGTAAATGACACCGGCCGCTGACGCAAACCCACGCCGGACAGGAGAGCTCAAAAGCCGGGTAACATTTCAAGGAAGACCCCCCCTGCGCAGACCTCCACTAGGCCGGGATGACTGTTCAGCTGTGGCGGGGAGTGGCCTCCCTCCGGTCGGCACGACGAGTAAATGACACCGGCCGCTGACGCAAACCCACGCCGGACAGGAGAGCTCAAAAGCCGGGTAACATTTCAAGGAAGACCCCCCCTGCGCAGACCTCCACTAGGCCGGGATGACTGTTCAGCTGCGGCGGGGAGTGGCCTCCCTCCGGTCGGCACGACGAGTAAATGACACCGGCCGCTGACGCAAACCCACGCCGGACAGGAGAGCTCAAAAGCCGGGTAACATTTCAAGGAAGACCCCCCCTGCGCAGACCTCCACTAGGCCGGGATGACTGTTCAGCTGTGGCGGGGAGTGGCCTCCCTCCGGTCGGCACGACGAGTAAATGACACCGGCCGCTGACGCAAACCCACGCCGGACAGGAGAGCTCAAAAGCCGGGTAACATTTCAAGGAAGACCCCCCCTGCGCAGACCTCCACTAGGCCGGGATGACTGTTCAGCTGCGGCGGGGAGTGGCCTCCCTCCGGTCGGCACGACGAGTAAAGCTATTTAGGAAAATCTGAGATAAATATCACTTGCATAATAATTTGGAACACGGTCCCGTGTTCCAAATTATTATGCAAAATGTATTTAGACACCAGCAATCGCACTTAGATTTGTTTCTTTTTTCTTTCTTTTAGCTTCCATAATGTTACCGGGCGCTGACGCAAACCCACGCCCGGCAGGAGAGCTCAAAAGCCGGGTAACATTTCAAGGAAGCTATTTAGGAAAATCTGAGATAAATATCCTTTGCATAATAATTTGGAACACGGTCCCGTGTTCCAAATTATTATGCAAAATGTATTTAAGTGTCATAAAGATTACATTTTTTGTTTTTCAAGTACTGAAATCACCCTCAGTCATGGTACAGTCCATGGTAGTCTGCCAGGTGAGCGCAATTGTAGTAATTAACAAGTCTATTTAAGTTCCGCGTTTTTAAGCGTTCGGCCATTTCGTTCAACCATGGGGAGGAAAAAGGATCTCTCTGCTGTCGAGAAGCGTGAAATCGTTCGATGCCTTGGACAAGGTATGCAGACATTCGATATTGCACGAAAGCTTAAGCGCGACCATCGAACTTTGAAGAAATTCGTCGCTGATTCGGAGCAAACGCGCGTTCGTGCAGACAAAGGCACGACAAGGAAGGTTTCTGCAAGACAAACAAATCGAATCAAGAGGGCGGCTGCAAGCATGCCACTAAAGACGAGCAAACAAATATTCGACGCTGCTGGTGCCAGTGAAGTCCCACGAACGACGAGGTGCAGGATCCTCCAGAGGCTTGCAGTTGTGCGGAAACCCTCCATTCGGCCACCCCTGAACAACGCGAACAAGCAGAAACGGCTGCAGTGGGCCCAGACTTACATGAAGACAAATTTTCAGACAGTCCTGTTCACCGACGAGTGCCGTGCCACCTTGGATGGGCCAGGTAGGGTTTTTTAAGTTTTTCCTTGCACTTTTGAGAGCTCAGGGGATGCTTTGAGAATAATTGTCAATTTCTGTCAATGTGAAGCCCTTTGAGACTGCTTGTGATTTAGGGCTATACAAATAAACTTGATTTGACTTGACTTTACAGATGGATGGAGTCGTGGATGGTTGGTGGACGGCCACGATAGCCCAACAAGGCTGCGGCGTCAGCAGGGAGGTGGCGGAGTGATGTTTTGGGCCGGAATCATGGGGAGAGAGCTGCTTGGCCCCTTTAGGGTCCCTGAAGGCGTCAAAATTACGTCTGTTAACTACGTGGAATTTCTGACTCAACACTTCTGTCCATGGTACAACAGGAAGAACCGTGCTTTCCGTCAAAAGATCATCTTCATGCATGACAATGCACCGTCTCATGCTGCAAGAAATACGTCAACGTCTTTGGCATCTATGGGAATAAAGGGAGAGAAACTGATGGTGTGGCCCCCATGCTCCCCTGACCTCAATCCTATTGAAAACTTGTGGAGCATCGTCAAGCAGAAAATCTACGAAGGTGGGAGGCAGTTCAATTCCAAAGAGCAGCTCTGGCAGGCTATTCTTAGATCCTGCCAAGAAATTCAACCAGAAACTGTACAAAAACTCACAAGTTCAGTGGATGGAAGAATCGTGAAGCTGCTGTTGAACAAAGGGTCCTATGTTAAAATGTAACTTTGTTTTTTATTGAAATAAAGGGTCCTATGTTAAAATGTAACTTGTTTGTCTTTTCTTTGAAATAGCTTTTGATTTCAGTAAATATGACCTCCTAATGCTGTAAATTCTTAAGATGGGCATTTCAGTTCATAAAAACCTATAAAATGTTATAAAACTCTGTTGTGCGTAATAATGTGGAACAGTGCATTTTAAGTTTTTTATTTTTTAAAAATTCTGTGATCATTCGGAGGTTTGTTCAATAAAATTAGAATTCATCAAAATAATGGTTGATGACTTGAAAATTATGCTGACTCATTTTGCATCGACTATTTAGGAAAATCTGAGATAAATGTCACTTGCATAATAATTTGGAACACGGTGTAAGTGCGATTGCTGGTGTATTTACTCGTCGTGTCCACCGGAGGAC
Source organism: Syngnathus typhle (assembly GCF_033458585.1). Lineage (NCBI taxonomy): Eukaryota > Metazoa > Chordata > Actinopteri > Syngnathiformes > Syngnathidae > Syngnathus > Syngnathus typhle. The sequence goes on along the minus strand of NW_026872308.1, from coordinate 21,020 downwards.
GGCAAATCCCCGCCGCAGCTGCAGCGGCAGCGCTTAAATGTCTTCCCGGCCGCCTGGAACTCTGCACGGGGCGTGTTTCGTCCCGCGCAGCGGTACCAGATCGCGCTGCGCCGTCAGCCGAGCCGCGCGCGGTCCGCTGGAAGTCTACACTGTGTTCCAAATTATTATGCAAATTGTATTTATGTGTCATAAAGATTACATTTTTTGTTTTTCAATTAAACTCATGGATGGTATTACGTGTCAGGGCTCTTTGGATCACTGAGATCAATCTCAGACACCGGGGATCATTACCGGCCAGTTGAGCCCAAATTAAGGAAAAACTACTTAAGAATGGTGTTCCACATTATTAAGCAGATAATTTGAAGTTCGCTTTGAGCAGTGGCGGACGCCAACCCACGACCGGTGGGAGAGCTCGGAGGGCGGATGGGCTTTCAAGGAAGCCCCCCAGGCCGGTCCCACTCGCACTTAGAATTTTTTTTTTTTTTGGCTTCCATAATGTACCGGGCGCGGACGCGAAACCCACGCCGGGCAGGAGAGCTCGAAAGGCGGCTAAGCATTCAAGGAAGCACCGTCTGGAGCTTCAGAGCCGTTCCGCCTGACTTTTAACGTAGAGTACCGGGCGCAAACCACTAACTCAAGCCCGGCATGGCAGCTCGAAAGGCGGCTAAGCATTCAAGGAAGCACCGTCTGGAGCTTCAGAGCCGTTCCGCCTGACTTTTAACGTAGAGTACCGGGCGCAAACCACTAACTCAAGCCCGGCATGGCAGCTCGAAAGGCGGCTAAGCATTCAAGGAAGCACCGTCTGGAGCTTCAGAGCCGTTCCGCCTGACTTTTAACGTAGAGTACCGGGCGCAAACCACTAACTCAAGCCCGGCATGGCAGCTCGAAAGGCGGCTAAGCATTCAAGGAAGCACCGTCTGGAGCTTCAGAGCCGTTCCGCCTGACTTTTAACGTAGAGTACCGGGCGCAAACCACTAACTCAAGCCCGGCATGGCAGCTCGAAAGGCGGCTAAGCATTCAAGGAAGCACCGTCTGGAGCTTCAGAGCCGTTCCGCCTGACTTTTAACGTAGAGTACCGGGCGCAAACCACTAACTCAAGCCCGGCATGGCAGCTCGAAAGGCGGCTAAGCATTCAAGGAAGCACCGTCTGGAGCTTCAGAGCCGTTCCGCCTGACTTTTAACGTAGAGTACCGGGCGCAAACCACTAACTCAAGCCCGGCATGGCAGCTCGAAAGGCGGCTAAGCATTCAAGGAAGCACCGTCTGGAGCTTCAGAGCCGTTCCGCCTGACTTTTAACGTAGAGTACCGGGCGCAAACCACTAACTCAAGCCCGGCATGGCAGCTCGAAAGGCGGCTAAGCATTCAAGGAAGCACCGTCTGGAGCTTCAGAGCCGTTCCGCCTGACTTTTAACGTAGAGTACCGGGCGCAAACCACTAACTCAAGCCCGGCATGGCAGCTCGAAAGGCGGCTAAGCATTCAAGGAAGCACCGTCTGGAGCTTCAGAGCCGTTCCGCCTGACTTTTAACGTAGAGTACCGGGCGCAAACCACTAACTCAAGCCCGGCATGGCAGCTCGAAAGGCGGCTAAGCATTCAAGGAAGCACCGTCTGGAGCTTCAGAGCCGTTCCGCCTGACTTTTAACGTAGAGTACCGGGCGCAAACCACTAACTCAAGCCCGGCATGGCAGCTCGAAAGGCGGCTAAGCATTCAAGGAAGCACCGTCTGGAGCTTCAGAGCCGTTCCGCCTGACTTTTAACGTAGAGTACCGGGCGCAAACCACTAACTCAAGCCCGGCATGGCAGCTCGAAAGGCGGCTAAGCATTCAAGGAAGCACCGTCTGGAGCTTCAGAGCCGTTCCGCCTGACTTTTAACGTAGAGTACCGGGCGCAAACCACTAACTCAAGCCCGGCATGGCAGCTCGAAAGGCGGCTAAGCATTCAAGGAAGCACCGTCTGGAGCTTCAGAGCCGTTCCGCCTGACTTTTAACGTAGAGTACCGGGCGCAAACCACTAACTCAAGCCCGGCATGGCAGCTCGAAAGGCGGCTAAGCATTCAAGGAAGCACCGTCTGGAGCTTCAGAGCCGTTCCGCCTGACTTTTAACGTAGAGTACCGGGCGCAAACCACTAACTCAAGCCCGGCATGGCAGCTCGAAAGGCGGCTAAGCATTCAAGGAAGCACCGTCTGGAGCTTCAGAGCCGTTCCGCCTGACTTTTAACGTAGAGTACCGGGCGCAAACCACTAACTCAAGCCCGGCATGGCAGCTCGAAAGGCGGCTAAGCATTCAAGGAAGCGACGCCGGCCGGTCCGCGGGCCAAATAGGGTCCAGTAAAGTACCGGGCGCGGCCACTAACGCCTTGTGGCGGTCGCCTTGTGGCGGTCGGGGGGTGGCGGTCGGGGCTGGCGCTTGGGGCCGGTGGCGGTCGCCTTGTGGCGGTCGCCTTGTGGCGGTCGGGGGGTGGCGGTCGGGGCTGGCGCTTGGGGCCAGTGGCGGTCGCCTTGTGGCGGTCGCCTTGTGGCGGTCGCCTTGTGGCGGTCGCCTTGTGGCGGTCGCCTTGTGGCGGTCGCCTTGTGGCGGTCGGGGGGTGGCGGTCGGGGCTGGCGCTTGGGGCCAGTGGCGGTCGCCTTGTGGCGGTCGCCTTGTGGCGGTCGCCTTGTGGCGGTCGCCTTGTGGCGGTCGCCTTGTGGCGGTCGGGGGGTGGCGGTCGGGGCTGGCGCTTGGGGCCGGTGGCGGTCGCCTTGTGGCGGTCGCCTTGTGGCGGTCGCCTTGTGGCGGTCGCCTTGTGGCGGTCGCCTTGTGGCGGTCGGGGGGTGGCGGTCGGGGCTGGCGCTTGGGGCCGGTGGCGGTCGCCTTGTGGCGGTCGCCTTGTGGCGGTCGGGGGGTGGCGGTCGGGGCTGGCGCTTGGGGCCAGTGGCGGTCGCCTTGTGGCGGTCGCCTTGTGGCGGTCGCCTTGTGGCGGTCGCCTTGTGGCGGTCGCCTTGTGGCGGTCGCCTTGTGGCGGTCGGGGGGTGGCGGTCGGGGCTGGCGCTTGGGGCCAGTGGCGGTCGCCTTGTGGCGGTCGCCTTGTGGCGGTCGCCTTGTGGCGGTCGCCTTGTGGCGGTCGCCTTGTGGCGGTCGGGGGGTGGCGGTCGGGGCTGGCGCTTGGGGCTGGCGTCCGCCAATAGTGGTTTAATTTCGGGAGGAAGATTGATTTTCGTCCCAAGCCCGCCGCTGGAGAAAATTTTAGGTACCAGGAGTGGATTTTTTTTGTCCACTCAGGAGGGGGACGTTGGCTGGTTTGGTGTCCGGGGGAAAGTGCTCTTTTCTCGGCCAGGAGAAAGATTAGACTCCCAGCCCGCCGCTGGAGAAAATTCTAGGTACCAGGAGTGGATTTTTTTTGTCCACTCAGGAGGGGGACGTGCTTTGTTGTCCGGGGGAAAGTGCTCTTTTCTCGGCCAGGAGAAAGATTAGACTCCCAGCCCGCCGCTGGAGAAAATCTTAGGTACCAGGAGTGGATTTTTTTTGTCCACTCAGGAGGGGGA
>NW_026872308.1:0-7500 GCF_033458585.1 Syngnathus typhle | reverse complement strand
TGGCCAGATCAGACCCGTAGGACGCTGACGCTGACGTCGCTTGGCAAGCGGCTCCCGTCGGTCGGTTCGGGGGACGGACGGCTCGCGTGAGGGTTGGGGACGAAGCTCGGGAAGAGCGAACTCGGCAACGGGGGTGGCACGTCGGTCGGGCTTGGCCAGCGGGGGCCGAGGATGAACCGTGCGGGCACGGCGGTGGTCCGGGGGAAAGGCGTCGGCCTCCCAGGCCCGAGCTGGGGGAACGTGCGATGACCCAGGCGGGAAGCTGCGCCCCGTCCGAGTCAGACTCGGTCGTTGCGGCCCGCTGAGGCTCGCTTCGTTTCCGTAAAGCGGGGGTCGGGGGCGCGGCGCTGTGCCGGCGACTTGCCCGCGCGAGGCGCGCGCGCCGAGGCCCAAGCGGGAAGCTGCGCCCCGTCCGAGTCAGACTCGGTCGTTGCGGCCCGCCGGTCTCGCGCTACGGCCAGGATGCGGAGTTTGATCGACACTGGTGGGAGCCGGGGGGTCGAAGGGGTTCCGGCCGCCCCGCCGTCCTCAGCGCCGCTGTCACCCAGACGGGAAGCTGCGCCCCGTCCGAGTCAGACTCGGTCGGTGCGGCCCGCTGTGGCCAGCTGGCAACTAGCTACGGAAGGGTACCGGCGCTCCCGACGAACCCGCCGGGGTGGCTGGTGACCAACGCTGCGTTCGGCGCTTATTGCTGTGACCGGGAGGGAAGCTGCGCCCCGTCCGAGTCAGACTCGGTCGTTGCGGCCCCCCCGAGCCCGCACGCCTCTCGCGGAAGGTCATACGCCACCGGCGGCACGAAAGACGCCTCCCGCAACGCGGTAGTCGGGAAAGGCTATTCGGATAGTCGAGCAGAGTTGCGACAACACATCCCGCGGTGCCGTCTGGTTAGGCAAGGGTTTGAGAAACAGCATTCGCGGTAGACCGGCGCGGCCGGCGGACACCCACGCGGCGTGCCGCAATCGGATCGCGCGCTCGGCCTCCGTTGATTTCCTCTAGGTGGGTGATTCGGGGCGTCTCGGTCTCGCTGCCGTTCGGTCGCGCCAAGGCCTGCGGGGGCGGCGCGTAGCGCACGCTCTCGCGGCGGCCGAGGCGCTAGAGTGCGACCCGCAAGTGGGGAGGAACCGTCCACCCAACGCCGGCGCGAGCCGGGGCCGGTGGGGGCCCTACCAAGGCGGGTCATGAGTGCCAGTCGGTCAGTTCGGGAGAAGGGGAGGGTACTCGGAGGCCCGCCGGGAGCAGACGGGGGTCCGGAAGCTGAGGGGGGTGAAGGACGGCGGCCGGGAGCAGACGGCCGTCCCCGGGAGGGGGTGTTCGTTCACGTGCGGACGCCGGGAGCAGGCGGCCGTCACGCGATTCTGCCAACCGTTCCTACCGGCCTGTGTTTAAGGAGGCGGCCGGTCCTCCGTCCTTGGATGGATAAGATTCGCAGATTTTCGCCCGGCCTGTGTTTAAGGAGGCGGCCGGTTCCCTCCTTCCTTCCTTTCTTGGATGTATAACATTCGCAGATTTTCGCCCGGCCGGTGGTTTAAGGAGGCGGCCGGTCCTCCCTCCTTGGATGTATAACATTCGCAGATTTTCGCCCGGCCTATGTTTAGTGAGGCGACCGGTCCTCCCTCCTTGGATGTATAACATTCGCATATTTTCGCCCGGCCGGTGGTTTAAGGAGGCGGCCGGTCCTCCCTCCTTGGATGTATAACATTCGCAGATTTTCGCCCGGCCGGTGGTTTAAGGAGGCGGCCGGTCCTCCCTCCTTGGATGTATAACATTCGCAGATTTTCGCCCGGCCTATGTTTAGTGAGGCGACCGGTCCTCCGTGGAGAGCGACCCGCAAGTGGGGAGGAACCGTCCACCCAACGCCGGCGCGAGCCGGGGCCGGTGGGGGCCCTACCAAGGCGGGTCTCATTGCCTGTCGGTCAGTTCGGGAGAAGGTGGGGGTACTCGGAGGCCCGCCGGGAGCAGACGGGGGTCCGGAAGGTGAGGGGGTGAAGGACGGCGGTCGGGAGCAGACGGCCGTCCCCGGGAGGGGGTGTTCGTTCACGTGCGGACGCCGGGAGCAGGCGGCCGTCACGCAATTCTGCCAACCGTTCCCACCGGCCTGTGTTTAAGGAGGCGGCCGGTCCTCCACGAGAAGAATTCTGCCAAACGTTCCACCGGCCTGTGTTTAAGGAGGCGGCCGGTCCTCCCCGTCGTTCCGCCGGCTTGTGTTTAAGGAGGCGGCCGGTCCTCCACGAGAAGAATTCTGCCAAACGTTCCACCGGCCTGTGTTTAAGGAGGCGGCCGGTCCTCCCCGTCGTTCCGCCGGCTTGTGTTTAAGGAGGCGGCCGGTCCTCCACTATTCCTTCCTTGGATGGAAAGCATGTAGCACTTTGAAAATTTTCGAGCACTGTGACACTTTGAAAATTTTCGAGAGTTTTTGTACTTAGAAAATTTTTCGCTCTTGCACTTCCAGAGTGCTTTGCGGTAGCTCCTAGGTTCGCTGTCCGAGCATGTGAACACTTTTTGGGGGGGAACACATCGCTAGAGACACCAGCCGCCTGGTTCTCGGGGCCAAAACTTGTGTTCCCCACACTCGTTCTGACTATATTTTGCGATTTGGGGGTAAAGGTAATGAGTACAGTGACTAGGGGGACCAACTCATCGTACTCTGGCGCACCAACAGACCAAAGCTGGTACTGCACTTACCCCTGGTACCCCAACGCCTGGTACCTGACGGGCGAGAGGCTGATTTTTCGCTATTTGCGGCCGACCGAGGGAACCAGACAAAGCGGACACTTTACGGCGCAAGAGCCGTTGGCACTTAGAAATTTTTCGACAAAGTTGGCGCGAGCTCCAGAAGGAGAGGCTGATTTTTCGCTATTTGTGGCCGACCGAGGGAACCAGGCAAAGCGGACACTTTACGGCGCAAGAGCCGTTGGCACTTAGAAATTTTTTGACAAAGTTGGCGCGAGCTCCAGAAGGAGAGGCTGATTTTTCGCTATTTGTGGCCGACCGAGGGAACCAGGCAAAGCGGACACTTTACGGCGCAAGAGCCGTTGGCACTTAGAAATTTTTTGACAAAGTTGGCGCGAGCTCCAGAAGGAGAGGCTGATTTTTCGCTATTTGTGGCCGACCGAGGGAACCAGGCAAAGCGGACACTTTACGGCGCAAGAGCCGTTGGCACTTAGAAAATATTCGCCAAAGTTGGCACGAGCTCCAGAAGGAGAGGCTGATTTTTCGCTATTTGTGGCCGACCGAGGGAACCAGACAAAGCGGACACATTACGGCGCAAGAGCCGTTGGCACTTAGAAAATATTCGCCAAAGTTGGCACGAGCTCCAGAAGGAGAGGCTGATTTTTCGCTATTTGTGGCCGACCGAGGGAACCAGACAAAGCGGACACTTTACGGCGCAAGAGCCGTTGGCACTTGCGCGAGCTCCAGAAGGAGAGGCTGATTTTTCGCTATTTGTGGCCGACCGAGGGAACCAGACAAAGCGGACACTTTACGGCGCAAGAGCCGTTGGCACTTAGAAAATATTCGCCGCCAAAGTTGGCACGAGCTCCAGAAGGAGAGGCTGATTTTTCGCCGTTTGTGGCCGACCGAGGGAACCAGACAAAGCGGACACTTTACGGCGCAAGAGCCGTTGGCACTTAGGCGAGCTCCAGAAGGAGAGGCTGATTTTTCGCTATTTGTGGCCGACCGAGGGAACCAGGCAAAGCGGACACATTACGGCGCAAGAGCCGTTGGCACTTAGAAAATATTCGCCAAAGTTGGCACGAGCTCCAGAAGGAGAGGCTGATTTTTCGCTATTTGTGGCCGACCGAGGGAACCAGGCAAAGCGGACACTTTACGGCGCAAGAGCCGTTGGCACTTAGAAATTTTTTGACAAAGTTGGCGCGAGCTCCAGAAGGAGAGGCTGATTTTTCGCCGTTTGTGGCCGACCGAGGGAACCAGGCAAAGCGGACACATTACGGCGCAAGAGCCGTTGGCACTTAGGCGAGCTCCAGAAGGAGAGGCTGGTTTTTCGCTATTTGTGGCCGACCGAGGGAACCAGGCAAAGCGGACACATTACGGCGCAAGAGCCGTTGGCACTTAGGCGAGCTCCAGAAGGAGAGGCTGATTTTTCGCCGTTTGTGGCCGACCGAGGGAACCAGGCAAAGCGGACACATTACGGCGCAAGAGCCGTTGGCACTTAGGCGAGCTCCAGAAGGAGAGGCTGGTTTTTCGCTATTTGTGGCCGACCGAGGGAACCAGGCAAAGCGGACACATTACGGCGCAAGAGCCGTTGGCACTTAGGCGAGCTCCAGAAGGAGAGGCTGATTTTTCGCCGTTTGTGGCCGACCGAGGGAACCAGGCAAAGCGGACACATTACGGCGCAAGAGCCGTTGGCACTTAGGCGAGCTCCAGAAGGAGAGGCTGATTTTTCGCCGTTCGTGGCCGACCGAGGGAACCAGGCAAAGCGGACACATTACGGCGCAAGAGCCGTTGGCACTTAGAAAATATTCGCCAAAGTTGGCACGAGCTCCAGAATGAGAGGCTGATTTTTCGCCGTTTGTGGCCGACCGAGGGAACCAGGCAAAGCGGACACATTACGGCGCAAGAGCCGTTGGCACTTAGGCGAGCTCCAGAAGGAGAGGCTGATTTTTTCGCTATTTGTGGCCGACCGAGGGAACCAGGCAAAGCGGACACATTACGGCGCAAGAGCCGTTGGCACTTAGAAAATATTCGCCAAAGTTGGCACGAGCTCCAGAAGGAGAGGCTGATTTTTCGCTATTTGTGGCCGACCGAGGGAACCAGGCAAAGCGGACACTTTACGGCGCAAGAGCCGTTGGCACTTAGAAAATATTCGCCAAAGTTGGCACGAGCTCCAGAAGGAGAGGCTGATTTTTCGCCGTTTGTGGCCGACCGAGGGAACCAGACAAAGCGGACACATTACGGCGCAAGAGCCGTTGGCACTTAGGCGAGCTCCAGAAGGAGAGGCTGATTTTTCGCTATTTGTGGCCGACCGAGGGAACCAGGCAAAGCGGACACATTACGGCGCAAGAGCCGTTGGCACTTAGAAAATATTCGCCAAAGTTGGCACGAGCTCCAGAAGGAGAGGCTGATTTTTCGCTATTTGTGGCCGACCGAGGGAACCAGGCAAAGCGGACACTTTACGGCGCAAGAGCCGTTGGCACTTAGAAATTTTTTGACAAAGTTGGCGCGAGCTCCAGAAGGAGAGGCTGGTTTTTCGCTATTTGTGGCCGACCGAGGGAACCAGGCAAAGCGGACACATTACGGCGCAAGAGCCGTTGGCACTTAGGCGAGCTCCAGAAGGAGAGGCTGATTTTTCGCCGTTTGTGGCCGACCGAGGGAACCAGGCAAAGCGGACACATTACGGCGCAAGAGCCGTTGGCACTTAGGCGAGCTCCAGAAGGAGAGGCTGGTTTTTCGCTATTTGTGGCCGACCGAGGGAACCAGGCAAAGCGGACACATTACGGCGCAAGAGCCGTTGGCACTTAGGCGAGCTCCAGAAGGAGAGGCTGATTTTTCGCCGTTTGTGGCCGACCGAGGGAACCAGGCAAAGCGGACACATTACGGCGCAAGAGCCGTTGGCACTTAGGCGAGCTCCAGAAGGAGAGGCTGGTTTTTCGCTATTTGTGGCCGACCGAGGGAACCAGGCAAAGCGGACACATTACGGCGCAAGAGCCGTTGGCACTTAGGCGAGCTCCAGAAGGAGAGGCTGATTTTTCGCCGTTTGTGGCCGACCGAGGGAACCAGGCAAAGCGGACACATTACGGCGCAAGAGCCGTTGGCACTTAGGCGAGCTCCAGAAGGAGAGGCTGGTTTTTCGCTATTTGTGGCCGACCGAGGGAACCAGGCAAAGCGGACACATTACGGCGCAAGAGCCGTTGGCACTTAGGCGAGCTCCAGAAGGAGAGGCTGATTTTTCGCCGTTTGTGGCCGACCGAGGGAACCAGGCAAAGCGGACACATTACGGCGCAAGAGCCGTTGGCACTTAGGCGAGCTCCAGAAGGAGAGGCTGGTTTTTCGCTATTTGTGGCCGACCGAGGGAACCAGGCAAAGCGGACACATTACGGCGCAAGAGCCGTTGGCACTTAGGCGAGCTCCAGAAGGAGAGGCTGATTTTTCGCCGTTTGTGGCCGACCGAGGGAACCAGGCAAAGCGGACACATTACGGCGCAAGAGCCGTTGGCACTTAGGCGAGCTCCAGAAGGAGAGGCTGGTTTTTCGCTATTTGTGGCCGACCGAGGGAACCAGGCAAAGCGGACACATTACGGCGCAAGAGCCGTTGGCACTTAGGCGAGCTCCAGAAGGAGAGGCTGATTTTTCGCCGTTTGTGGCCGACCGAGGGAACCAGGCAAAGCGGACACATTACGGCGCAAGAGCCGTTGGCACTTAGGCGAGCTCCAGAAGGAGAGGCTGATTTTTCGCCGTTCGTGGCCGACCGAGGGAACCAGGCAAAGCGGACACATTACGGCGCAAGAGCCGTTGGCACTTAGAAAATATTCGCCAAAGTTGGCACGAGCTCCAGAATGAGAGGCTGATTTTTCGCCGTTTGTGGCCGACCGAGGGAACCAGGCAAAGCGGACACATTACGGCGCAAGAGCCGTTGGCACTTAGGCGAGCTCCAGAAGGAGAGGCTGATTTTTTCGCTATTTGTGGCCGACCGAGGGAACCAGGCAAAGCGGACACATTACGGCGCAAGAGCCGTTGGCACTTAGAAAATATTCGCCAAAGTTGGCACGAGCTCCAGAATGAGAGGCTGATTTTTCGCCGTTTGTGGCCGACCGAGGGAACCAGACAAAGCGGACACATTACGGCGCAAGAGCCGTTGGCACTTAGGCGAGCTCCAGAAGGAGAGGCTGATTTTTCGCTATTTGTGGCCGACCGAGGGAACCAGGCAAAGCGGACACTTTACGGCGCAAGAGCCGTTGGCACTTAGAAAATATTCGCCAAAGTTGGCACGAGCTCCAGAAGGAGAGGCTGATTTTTCGCCGTTTGTGGCCGACCGAGGGAACCAGACAAAGCGGACACATTACGGCGCAAGAGCCGTTGGCACTTAGGCGAGCTCCAGAAGGAGAGGCTGATTTTTCGCTATTTGTGGCCGACCGAGGGAACCAGGCAAAGCGGACACTTTACGGCGCAAGAGCCGTTGGCACTTAGAAAATATTCGCCAAAGTTGGCACGAGCTCCAGAAGGAGAGGCTGATTTTTCGCTATTTGTGGCCGACCGAGGGAACCAGGCAAAGCGGACACTTTACGGCGCAAGAGCCGTTGGCACTTAGAAATTTTTTGACAAAGTTGGCGCGAGCTCCAGAAGGAGAGGCTGGTTTTTCGCTATTTGTGGCCGACCGAGGGAACCAGGCAAAGCGGACACATTACGGCGCAAGAGCCGTTGGCACTTAGGCGAGCTCCAGAAGGAGAGGCTGATTTTTCGCCGTTTGTGGCCGACCGAGGGAACCAGGCAAAGCGGACACATTACGGCGCAAGAGCCGTTGGCACTTAGGCGAGCTCCAGAAGGA
>NW_026872307.1:12500-31337 GCF_033458585.1 Syngnathus typhle | reverse complement strand
TTAGGCGCATGAAAGTACCATACGAAAGTGATAGGCAGACATTCGAATGAGACGTCGCCGCCGCGGAGGGCCGGCGATCGCTGGAATTTATCTAGGGTCACCAAGGGAGGCCGGGCCGGAGCGCGCGGAGGGCCGCTGGCGCGGGTGCGCCGCGACCCCTTGGCCCGCGCGCCCGGGCACCGCGTGGGGTTTTGGGTCTGATAAATGCGCGACGTCCCCGGGATCGGCCGCTCGCCTTTGCATGTATTAGCTATAGAATTGCCACAGTTACCAAGTAACTATGGAGCGATCAAAGGAACCATAACTGATTTAATGAGCCATTCGCAGTTTCGCTGTACGGGCCTCGTGTGCACTTAGACTTGCATGGCTTAATCTTTGAGACAAGCATATGCTACTGGCAGGATCAACCAGGTAGGGGGTGGTGGGTCAGAAGGGGTTGCTCGGACCCCGAGCGGTTTCTGCGACATTTCCGGACGCCACCCGCTGTCAGCAGGGGCTTGCTGGGGTAAAACGTCTTCGGGAGCCTAGAGGGTGTGGACGGGGCCTCCGGCCGGCAACGAACCTTCAAGCCGCTCGCTGAGGCCTTGACGTAGGAGGAGCCGGGCCGCGCTCCTGTAAGCTGATCCGTGTGAGCTGGGCCCGCCCTATTGGCTGCCGCCCGCCCGCGCCGGCCGACCGCGTGTCGCTATTCTGCCGCGCAATGTACATGTGGCCAGATCAGAGCCCCGGTAGGACGCTGACGCTGACGTCGCTTGGGCCAGGCGGCTCCCGTTCGGTCGGTTCTGGGGACGGACGGCTCGCGTGAGGGTTGGGGACGAATGCTCGGGAAGAGCGATCCGGGCAACGGGGGTGGCACGTCGGTCGGGTCTTGGCCAGCGGGGGCGAGGATGAACGTGCGGGGCTCGGCGGTGGTCCGGGGGTAAAGGCGTCGGCCTCCCAGGCCCTGAGCTGTGGGAACGTGCGATGGACCCAGGCGGTGAAGCTGCGCCCCGTCCGAGTCAGACTCGGATCGTGCGGCCCGCTTGAGGCTCGCTTCGTTCCCCGTAAAGCGTGGGCGTGGGGCGCGGGCGCTGTGCCGGCGACTTGCCCGCGCGAGGCGCGCGCGCCGAGGCCCAAGCGGGAGAAGCTGCGCCCCTGTCCGAGTCAGACTCGGTCCGTTGCGGCCCGCCGGTCTCGCGCTACGGCCAGGATGCGGGAGTTTTGATCGACACTGGTAGGGAGACCGGGGGGAGTCGAAGGGGTCCCGGCCGCCCCGCCGTCCTCAAGCGCCCGCTGTCACCCAGACGGGAAGCTGCGCCCCGTCCGAGGTACAGACTCGGTCGGTGCGGCCCGCTTGGCCAGCTGGCAACCTAGCTACGGAAGGGTACCGGCGCTCCCAGACGAACCCGCCAGGTGGATGGCTGGTGTGACCAACGCTGCGTTCGGCGCTTATTGTGTGACCGGGAGGGAAGCTGCGCCTCGTCCGAGCCAGACTCGGTCGTTGCGGCCCCCCCGAGCCCGGCACCGCCTCTCGCAGAAGGTCATACGCCACCGGCGGCACGAAAGACGCTCCCGCAACGCGGGGTAGTCGGGAAAGGCTATTCGGCTTAGTTCCCCCCCCCCGGCAGAGTTGCGACAACACATCCCGCGGTGCCAGTGCCCTGGTTAGGCAAGGGTTGAGAAACAGGGGGCATTCGCGGTAGACCGGCGCGGCCGGCGGACACCCACGCGCGTGCCGCAAATCGGATCCGCGCGACTCGGCCTCCGTTTTGATTTCCTCTAGGTGGGTGATTCGGAGGCGTCTCGGCCCCCCTCCTCAGCTGCCGTTCGGTCGCGCCAAGGGCCTGCGGGGGCGGCGCGTAGCGCACGCTCTCGCGCGGACCCGAGGCGCTAGAGTGCGACCCGCAAGTGGGGAGAACCGTCCCACCCAACGCCGGGCGCGAGCCGGGGCCGGTGGGGGCCCTACCAAGGCGGGTCATGAGTGCCAGTCGGTCAGTTCGGGGAGAAGGGGAGGGTACTCGGAGGCCCGCCGGGAGCAGACGGGGGTCCGGAAGCTGAGGGGGGTGAAGGACGGCGGCCGGGAGCAGACGGCCGTCCGCCGGGAGAGGGGTGTTCGTTCACGTGCGGACGCCGGAGCAGGCGGCCGTCACGATTCTGCCAACCGTTCCTACCGGCCTGTGTTTAAGGAGGCGGCGGTCCTCCGTCCTTGGGATGGATAAGATTCGCAGATTTTCGCCCGGCCTGTGTTTAAGGAGGCGGCCGGTTCCCTCCTTCCTTCCTTTCTTGGATGTATAACATTCGCAGATTTTCGCCCGGCCGGTGGTTTAAGGAGGCGCCGGTCCTCCCTCCTGGGATGTATAACATTCGCAGATTTTCGCCCGGCCTATGTTTAGTGAGGCGACCGGGTCCTCCCTCCTTGGATGTATAACATTCGCATATTTCTCGCTCCGCGCGGTGGTTTAAGGAGGCGGCCGTTCCTCCCTCCTTGGATGTATAACATTCGCAGATTTTCGCCGGCCGGTGGTTTAAGGAGGCGGCCGGTCCTCCCTCCTTGGATGTATAACTTCGCAGATTTTCGCCCGCCCTATGTTTAGTGAGGCGACCGGTCCTCCGTGGAGAGCGACCCGCAAGTGGGGAGAACCGTCCACCCAACGCCGGCGCGAGCCGGGGCCGGTGGGGGCCCTACCAAGGCGGGTCTCATTGCCTGTCGGTCAGTCGGGAGAAGGTGGGGTACTCGGAGGCCCGCCGGGAGCAGACGGGGGTCCGGAAGGTGAGGGGTGAAGGACGGCGGGTCCTGGGAGCAGACGGCCGTCCGCACGGGAGGTGGTTCGTTCACGTCGCGGACCGCCGGGAGCAGGCGGCCGTCACGCAATTCTGCCAACCGTTCCCACCGGCCTGTGTTTAAGGAGGCGGCCGGTCCCTCCACGAGAAGAATTCTGCCAACGTTCCACCGGCCTGTGTTTAAGGAGGCGGCCGGTCCTCCCCGTCGTTCCGCCGGCTTGTGTTTAAGGAGGCGGCCGGTCCTCCACGAGAAGAATTCTGCCAAACGTTCCACCGGCCTGTGTTTAAGGAGGCGGCGGTCCTCCCCCGTCGTTCCGCCAGGCTTGTGTTTAAGGAGGCGGCCGGTCCTCCACTATTCCTTCCTTGGATGGAAAGCATGTAGCACTTTGAAAATTTTCGAGCACTGTGACACTTTGAAAATTTTCGAGAGTTTTTGTACTTAGAAAATTTTTCGCTCTTGCACTTCCAGAGTGCTTTGCGGTAGCTCCTAGGTTCGCTGTCCGAGCATGTGAACACTTTTTGGGGGGAACACATCGCTAGAGACACCAGCCGCCTGGTTCTCGGGGCCAAACTTGTGTTCCCCACACTCGTTCTGACTATATTTGCGATTTGGGGGTAAAGGGTAATGAGTACAGTGACTAGGGGGACCAACTCATCGTACTCTGGCGCACCAACAGACCAAAGCTGGTACTGCACTTACCCCTGGTACCCCAACGCCTGGTACCTGACGGGCGAGAGGCTGATTTTTCGCTATTTGCGGTCCCGACCGAGGGAACCAGACAAAGCGGACACTTTACGGCGCAAGGAGCCGTTGGCACTTAGAAATTTTTCGACAAAGTTGGCGCGAGCTCCAGAAGGAGAGGCTGATTTTTCGCTATTTGTGGCCGACCGAGGGAACCAGGCAAAGCGGACACTTTACGGCGCAAGAGCGTTGGCACTTAGAAATTTTTTGACAAAGTTGGCGCGAGCTCCAGAAGGAGAGGCTGATTTTTCGCTATTTGTGGCCGACCGAAGGGAACCAGCAAAGCGGACACTTTACGGCGCAAGAGCCGTTGGCACTTAGAAATTTTTTGATCAAAGTTGGCGCGAGCTCCAGAAGGAGAGGCTGATTTTTCGCTATTTGTGGGCCGACCGAGGGAACCAGGCAAAGCGGACACTTTACGGCGCAAGAGCCCGTTGGCACTTAGAAAATATTCGCCAAAGTTGCACGAGCTCCAGAAGGAGAGGCTGATTTTTCGCTATTTGTGGCGACCGAGGGAACCAGACAAACGGACACATTACGGCGCAAGAGACCGTTGGCACTTAGAAAATATTCGCCAAAGTTGGCACGAGCTCCAGAGGAGAGGCTGATTTTTCGCTATTTGTGGCCGACCGAGGGAAACCAGACAAAGCGGACACTTTACGGCGCAAGAGCCGTTGCACTTGCGCGAGCTCCAGAAGGAGAGGCTGATTTTTCGCTATTTGTGGCCGCGACCGAGGAACCCAGACAAAGCGGACACTTTACGCCGCAAGAGCCGTTGGCACTTAGAAAATATTCGCCAAAGTTGGCACGAGCTCCAGAAGGAGAGGCTGATTTTTCGCCGTTTGTGGCCGACCGAGGGAACAGGACAAAGCGGACACTTTACGGCGCAAGAGCCGTTGGCACTTAGGCGAGCTCCAGAAGGAGAGGCTGATTTTTCGCTATTTGTGGCCGACCAGAGGGAACCAGGCAAAGCGGACACATTACGGCGCAAGAGACCGTTGGCACTTAGAAAAATATTCGCCAAAGTTGGCACGAGCTCCAGAAGGAGAGGATCTGATTTTTCGCTATTTGTGGCCGACCGAGGGAACCCAGGCAAAGCGGACACTTTACGGCGCAAGAGCCGTTGGCACTTAGAAATTTTTTGACAAAGTTGGCGCGAGCTCCAGAAGGAGAGGCTGATTTTTCGCCGTTTGTGGCCGACCGAAGGGAACCAGGCAAAGCGGCACATTACGGCGCAAGAGCCGTTGGCACTTAGGCGAGCTCCAGAAGGAGAGGCTGTTTTTCGCTATTTGTGGCCGACCGAGGGAACCAGGCAAAGCGGACACATTACGGCCAAGAGCCGTTGGCACTTAGGCGAGCTCCAGAAGGAGAGGCTGATTTTTTCGCCGTTGTGGCCGACCGAGGGAACCAGGCAAAGCGGACCCATTTACGGCAAGAGCCGTTGGCACTTAGAAAATATTCGCCAAAGTTGGCACGAGCTCCAGAAGGAGAGCGTGATTTTTCGCTATTTGTGGCCGACCGAGGGAACCAGGCAAAGCGGACACTTTACGGCGCAAGAGCCGTTGGCACTTAGAAATTTTTTGACAAAGTTGGCGCGAGCATCCAGAAGGAGAGGCTGATTTTTCGCCGTTGGGACCGACCGAGGGAACCAGGCAAAGCGGACACATTACGGCGCAAGAGCCGTTGGCACTTAGGCGAGCTCCAGAAGGAGAGGCTGGTTTTCGCGTATTTGTGGCCGACCGAGGAACCAGGCAAAGCGGACACATTACGGCGCAAGAGCCGTTGGCACTTTGGCGAAGCTCCAGAAGGAGAGGCTGATTTTTTCGCCGTTTGTGCGACCCGAGGGAAACCAGGCAAAGCGGACACATTACGGCGCAAGAGCCGTTGGCACTTAGGCGAGCTCCAGAAGGAGAGGCTGGTTTTTCGCTATTTGTGGCGACCGAGGGAACCAGGCAAGCGGACACTTACGGCGCAAGAGCCGTTGGCACTTAGGCGAGCCTCCAGAAGGAGAGGCTGATTTTTTCGCCGTTTGTGGCCGACCGAGGGAACCAGGCAAAGCGGACACATTACGGCGCAAGAGCCGTTGGCACTTAGGCGAGCTCCAGAAGGAGAGGCTGATTTTTCGCCGTTCGTGGCCGACCGAGGGAACCAGCAAAGCGGACACATTACGGCGCAAGAGCCGTTGGCACTTAGAAAATATCGCCAAAGTTGGCACGAGCTCCAGAAGAGAGGCTGATTTTCGCCGTTTGTGGCCGACCGAGGGAACCAGGCAAAGCGGACACATTACGGGCAAGAGCCGTTGGCACTTAGCGAGCTCCAGAAGGAGAGGCTGATTTTTTCGCTATTTGTGGCCGACCGAGGGAACCAGGCAAGCGGACACATTACGGCGCAAGAGCCGTTGGCACTTAGAAAATATTCGCCAAAGTTGGCACGAGCTCAGAAGGAGAGGCTGATTTTTCGCTATTTGTGGCCGACCGAGGGAACCAGGCAAAGCGGACACTTTACGGCGCAAGAGCCGTTGGCACTTAGAAAATATTCGCCAAAGTTGGCACGAGCTCCAGAAGGAGAGGCTGATTTTTCGCCGTTTGTGGCCGACCGAGGGAACCAGACAAAGCGGACACATTACGGCGCAAGAGCCGTTGGCACTTAGGCGAGCTCCAGAAGGAGAGGCTGATTTTTCGCTATTTGTGGCCGACCGAGGGAACCAGGCAAAGCGGACACATTACGGCGCAAGAGCCGTTGGCACTTAGAAAATATTCGCCAAAGTTGGCACGAGCTCCAGAAGGAGAGGCTGATTTTTCGCTATTTGTGGCCGACCGAGGGAACCAGGCAAAGCGGACACTTTACGGCGCAAGAGCCGTTGGCACTTAGAAATTTTTTGACAAAGTTGGCGCGAGCTCCAGAAGGAGAGGCTGGTTTTTCGCTATTTGTGGCCGACCGAGGGAACCAGGCAAAGCGGACACATTACGGCGCAAGAGCCGTTGGCACTTAGGCGAGCTCCAGAAGGAGAGGCTGATTTTTCGCCGTTTGTGGCCGACCGAGGGAACCAGGCAAAGCGGACACATTACGGCGCAAGAGCCGTTGGCACTTAGGCGAGCTCCAGAAGGAGAGGCTGGTTTTTCGCTATTTGTGGCCGACCGAGGGAACCAGGCAAAGCGGACACATTACGGCGCAAGAGCCGTTGGCACTTAGGCGAGCTCCAGAAGGAGAGGCTGATTTTTCGCCGTTTGTGGCCGACCGAGGGAACCAGGCAAAGCGGACACATTACGGCGCAAGAGCCGTTGGCACTTAGGCGAGCTCCAGAAGGAGAGGCTGGTTTTTCGCTATTTGTGGCCGACCGAGGGAACCAGGCAAAGCGGACACATTACGGCGCAAGAGCCGTTGGCACTTAGGCGAGCTCCAGAAGGAGAGGCTGATTTTTCGCCGTTTGTGGCCGACCGAGGGAACCAGGCAAAGCGGACACATTACGGCGCAAGAGCCGTTGGCACTTAGGCGAGCTCCAGAAGGAGAGGCTGGTTTTTCGCTATTTGTGGCCGACCGAGGGAACCAGGCAAAGCGGACACATTACGGCGCAAGAGCCGTTGGCACTTAGGCGAGCTCCAGAAGGAGAGGCTGATTTTTCGCCGTTTGTGGCCGACCGAGGGAACCAGGCAAAGCGGACACATTACGGCGCAAGAGCCGTTGGCACTTAGGCGAGCTCCAGAAGGAGAGGCTGGTTTTTCGCTATTTGTGGCCGACCGAGGGAACCAGGCAAAGCGGACACATTACGGCGCAAGAGCCGTTGGCACTTAGGCGAGCTCCAGAAGGAGAGGCTGATTTTTCGCCGTTTGTGGCCGACCGAGGGAACCAGGCAAAGCGGACACATTACGGCGCAAGAGCCGTTGGCACTTAGGCGAGCTCCAGAAGGAGAGGCTGGTTTTTCGCTATTTGTGGCCGACCGAGGGAACCAGGCAAAGCGGACACATTACGGCGCAAGAGCCGTTGGCACTTAGGCGAGCTCCAGAAGGAGAGGCTGATTTTTCGCCGTTTGTGGCCGACCGAGGGAACCAGGCAAAGCGGACACATTACGGCGCAAGAGCCGTTGGCACTTAGGCGAGCTCCAGAAGGAGAGGCTGATTTTTCGCCGTTCGTGGCCGACCGAGGGAACCAGGCAAAGCGGACACATTACGGCGCAAGAGCCGTTGGCACTTAGAAAATATTCGCCAAAGTTGGCACGAGCTCCAGAATGAGAGGCTGATTTTTCGCCGTTTGTGGCCGACCGAGGGAACCAGGCAAAGCGGACACATTACGGCGCAAGAGCCGTTGGCACTTAGGCGAGCTCCAGAAGGAGAGGCTGATTTTTTCGCTATTTGTGGCCGACCGAGGGAACCAGGCAAAGCGGACACATTACGGCGCAAGAGCCGTTGGCACTTAGAAAATATTCGCCAAAGTTGGCACGAGCTCCAGAATGAGAGGCTGATTTTTCGCCGTTTGTGGCCGACCGAGGGAACCAGACAAAGCGGACACATTACGGCGCAAGAGCCGTTGGCACTTAGGCGAGCTCCAGAAGGAGAGGCTGATTTTTCGCTATTTGTGGCCGACCGAGGGAACCAGGCAAAGCGGACACTTTACGGCGCAAGAGCCGTTGGCACTTAGAAAATATTCGCCAAAGTTGGCACGAGCTCCAGAAGGAGAGGCTGATTTTTCGCCGTTTGTGGCCGACCGAGGGAACCAGACAAAGCGGACACATTACGGCGCAAGAGCCGTTGGCACTTAGGCGAGCTCCAGAAGGAGAGGCTGATTTTTCGCTATTTGTGGCCGACCGAGGGAACCAGGCAAAGCGGACACTTTACGGCGCAAGAGCCGTTGGCACTTAGAAAATATTCGCCAAAGTTGGCACGAGCTCCAGAAGGAGAGGCTGATTTTTCGCTATTTGTGGCCGACCGAGGGAACCAGGCAAAGCGGACACTTTACGGCGCAAGAGCCGTTGGCACTTAGAAATTTTTTGACAAAGTTGGCGCAGAGCTCCAGAAGGAGAGGCTGGTTTTTCGCTATTTGTGGCCGACCGAGGGAACCAGGCAAAGCGGACACATTACGGCGCAAGAGCCGTTGGCACTTAGGCGAGCTCCAGAAGGAGAGGCTGATTTTTCGCCGTTTGTGGCCGACCGAGGGAACCAGGCAAAGCGGACACATTACGGCGCAAGAGCCGTTGGCACTTAGGCGAGCTCCAGAAGGAGAGGCTGGTTTTTCGCTATTTGTGGCCGACCGAGGGAACCAGGCAAAGCGGACACATTACGGCGCAAGAGCCGTTGGCACTTAGGCGAGCTCCAGAAGGAGAGGCTGATTTTTCGCCGTTTGTGGCCGACCGAGGGAACCAGGCAAAGCGGACACATTACGGCGCAAGAGCCGTTGGCACTTAGGCGAGCTCCAGAAGGAGAGGCTGATTTTTCGCCGTTCGTGGCCGACCGAGGGAACCAGGCAAAGCGGACACATTACGGCGCAAGAGCCGTTGGCACTTAGAAAATATTCGCCAAAGTTGGCACGAGCTCCAGAATGAGAGGCTGATTTTTCGCCGTTTGTGGCCGACCGAGGGAACCAGGCAAAGCGGACACATTACGGCGCAAGAGCCGTTGGCACTTAGGCGAGCTCCAGAAGGAGAGGCTGATTTTTTCGCTATTTGTGGCCGACCGAGGGAACCAGGCAAAGCGGACACATTACGGCGCAAGAGCCGTTGGCACTTAGAAAATATTCGCCAAAGTTGGCACGAGCTCCAGAATGAGAGGCTGATTTTTCGCCGTTTGTGGCCGACCGAGGGAACCAGACAAAGCGGACACATTACGGCGCAAGAGCCGTTGGCACTTAGGCGAGCTCCAGAAGGAGAGGCTGATTTTTCGCTATTTGTGGCCGACCGAGGGAACCAGGCAAAGCGGACACTTTACGGCGCAAGAGCCGTTGGCACTTAGAAAATATTCGCCAAAGTTGGCACGAGCTCCAGAAGGAGAGGCTGATTTTTCGCCGTTTGTGGCCGACCGAGGGAACCAGACAAAGCGGACACATTACGGCGCAAGAGCCGTTGGCACTTAGGCGAGCTCCAGAAGGAGAGGCTGATTTTTCGCTATTTGTGGCCGACCGAGGGAACCAGGCAAAGCGGACACTTTACGGCGCAAGAGCCGTTGGCACTTAGAAAATATTCTGAAATTCTCACCGACCTCCGTGGTGGAGAGGCCGAATTTTCGACATTCGTGGCCGACCGGGGAACCGTCGCCACTCGGACAACTTGTGCGGCAGCCCTCGGTGATTTTAGGACCGCTTTTTCACCCTCGCTGTCCGACCGGAGAACCGTCGTAGCTCGGACAGTTCGTGTGCCAGCATCCGCTGGCACTTAGAAAATTTTAAAAAAGAAAAAAATAGTCTTCTGCATATACGTTCTGACTATATTTTGCGATTAGGGGGTAAAGGTAATGAGTACAGTGACTAGGGGGACCAACTCATCGTACTCTGGCGCACCAACACGCCAAGGTTGGTACTGCACTTAGGCTGATTTTTGCGCTATTCGCGGCCGACCGGGGAACCAGCGCGGAGCGGACACATTACGGCGAATGAGCCGTTGGCACTTAGAAAATTTTTGAGCTTTTTTCGAACTTCCGTGAGGCTGATTTTGCGCTATTCGCGGCCGACCGGGGAACCAGCGCGGAGCGGACACATTACGGCGAATGAGCCGTTGGCACTTAGAAAATTTTTGAGCTTTTTTCGAACTTCCGTGAGGCTGATTTTGCGCTATTCGCGGCCGACCGGGGAACCAGCGCGGAGCGGACACATTACGGCGAATGAGCCGTTGGCACTTAGAAAATTTTTGAGCTTTTTTCGGACTTCCGTGTGGAGCTTTGGGGCCGTTCCGCCTAACTTTTTATGCCCGATTAGGCTTCCAGGGAGGCGGCTAAGCATTATTGACCAATCATGGAGCTTTTTTCGGACTTCCGTGTGGAGCTTTGGGGCCGTTCCGCCTAACTTTTTATGCCCGATTAGGCTTCCAGGGAGGCGGCTAAGCATTATTGACCAATCATGGAGCTTTTTTGGGACTTCCGTGTGGAGCTTTGGGGCCGTTCCGCCTAACTTTTTATGCCCGATTAGGCTTCCAGGGAGGCGGCTAAGCATTATTGACCAATCATGGAGCTTTTTTGGGACTTCCGTGTGGAGCTTTGGAGCCGTTCCGCCTAACTTTTTATGCCCGATTAGGCTTCCAGGGAGGCGGCTAAGCATTATTGACCAATCATGGAGCTTTTTTGGGACTTCCGTGTGGAGCTTTGGGGCCGTTCCGCCTAGCTTTTTATGCCCGATTAGGCTTCCAGGGAGGCGGCTAAGCATTATTGACCAATCATGGAGCTTTTTTGGGACTTCCGTGTGGAGCTTTGGGGCCGTTCCGCCTAGCTTTTTATGCCCGATTAGGCTTCCAGGGAGGCGGCTAAGCATTATTGACCAATCATGGAGCTTTTTTGGGACTTCCGTGTGGAGCTTTGGGGCCGTTCCGCCTAGCTTTTTATGCCCGATTAGGCTTCCAGGGAGGCGGCTAAGCATTATTGACCAATCATGGAGCTTTTTTGGGACTTCCGTGTGGAGCTTTGGGGCCGTTCCGCCTAGCTTTTTATGCCCGATTAGGCTTCCAGGGAGGCGGCTAAGCATTATTGACCAATCATGGAGCTTTTTTGGGACTTCCGTGTGGAGCTTTGGGGCCGTTCCGCCTAGCTTTTTATGCCCGATTAGGCTTCCAGGGAGGCGGCTAAGCATTATTGACCAATCATGGAGCTTTTTTGGGACTTCCGTGTGGAGCTTTGGGGCCGTTCCGCCTAGCTTTTTATGCCCGATTAGGCTTCCAGGGAGGCGGCTAAGCATTATTGACCAATCATGGAGCTTTTTTGGGACTTCCGTGTGGAGCTTTGGGGCCGTTCCGCCTAGCTTTTTATGCCCGATTAGGCTTCCAGGGAGGCGGCTAAGCATTATTGACCAATCATGGAGCTTTTTTGGGACTTCCGTGTGGAGCTTTGGGGCCGTTCCGCCTAGCTTTTTATGCCCGATTAGGCTTCCAGGGAGGCGGCTAAGCATTATTGACCAATCATGGAGCTTTTTTGGGACTTCCGTGTGGAGCTTTGGGGCCGTTCCGCCTAGCTTTTTATGCCCGATTAGGCTTCCAGGGAGGCGGCTAAGCATTATTGACCAATCATGGAGCTTTTTTGGGACTTCCGTGTGGAGCTTTGGAGCCGTTCCGCCTAACTTTTTATGCCCGATTAGGCTTCCAGGGAGGCGGCTAAGCATTATTGACCAATCATGGAGCTTTTTTGGGACTTCCGTGTGGAGCTTTGGGGCCGTTCCGCCTAGCTTTTTATGCCCGATTAGGCTTCCAGGGAGGCGGCTAAGCATTATTGACCAATCATGGAGCTTTTTTGGGACTTCCGTGTGGAGCTTTGGGGCCGTTCCGCCTAGCTTTTTATGCCCGATTAGGCTTCCAGGGAGGCGGCTAAGCATTATTGACCAATCATGGAGCTTTTTTGGGACTTCCGTGTGGAGCTTTGGGGCCGTTCCGCCTAGCTTTTTATGCCCGATTAGGCTTCCAGGGAGGCGGCTAAGCATTATTGACCAATCATGGAGCTTTTTTGGGACTTCCGTGTGGAGCTTTGGGGCCGTTCCGCCTAGCTTTTTATGCCCGATTAGGCTTCCAGGGAGGCGGCTAAGCATTATTGACCAATCATGGAGCTTTTTTGGGACTTCCGTGTGGAGCTTTGGGGCCGTTCCGCCTAGCTTTTTATGCCCGATTAGGCTTCCAGGGAGGCGGCTAAGCATTATTGACCAATCATGGAGCTTTTTTGGGACTTCCGTGTGGAGCTTTGGGGCCGTTCCGCCTAGCTTTTTATGCCCGATTAGGCTTCCAGGGAGGCGGCTAAGCATTATTGACCAATCATGGAGCTTTTTTGGGACTTCCGTGTGGAGCTTTGGGGCCGTTCCGCCTAGCTTTTTATGCCCGATTAGGCTTCCAGGGAGGCGGCTAAGCATTATTGACCAATCATGGAGCTTTTTTGGGACTTCCGTGTGGAGCTTTGGGGCCGTTCCGCCTAGCTTTTTATGCCCGATTAGGCTTCCAGGGAGGCGGCTAAGCATTATTGACCAATCATGGAGCTTTTTTGGGACTTCCGTGTGGAGCTTTGGGGCCGTTCCGCCTAGCTTTTTATGCCCGATTAGGCTTCCAGGGAGGCGGCTAAGCATTATTGACCAATCATGGAGCTTTTTTGGGACTTCCAGCCGGTGCTTTGGGGGCCTTCCCCCTCACTTTCTACGCCCGATTGGGCTTCCAGGGACGCGGCTAAGCATTTTTAACAGAAATGGAGCTTTTTGCGGAGCTCCAGCCGGTGCCACCGGCAGGCCGTGCACGCGGACGAGATGACCGAAAGAAGCTCCAGGAGAGCGGATGGACGCTTTTTAAGCACCGAGGCGGAGATCGCGGAGCTTTAATAGACTTCCAGCGGGCCCAAAGCGGCCAGGCAGACGGCGCAGCGCGACCTGGTACCTCGCACGGGACGCATCGCCCCCCCCGCGCACAGTTCCAGGGGGCCGGGATGACGTTTCAAAGCTGCCGCTGCAGCTGCGGCGGGGAGTGGCCTCCCTCCGGTGGACACGACGAGTAAATGACACCGGCCGCTGACGCAAACCCACGCCGGACAGGAGAGCTCAAAAGCCGGGTAACATTTCAAGGAAGACCCCCCCTGCGCAGACCTCCACTAGGCCGGGATGACTGTTCAGCTGTGGCGGGGAGTGGCCTCCCTCCGGTCGGCACGACGAGTAAATGACACCGGCCGCTGACGCAAACCCACGCCGGACAGGAGAGCTCAAAAGCCGGGTAACATTTCAAGGAAGACCCCCCCTGCGCAGACCTCCACTAGGCCGGGATGACTGTTCAGCTGTGGCGGGGAGTGGCCTCCCTCCGGTCGGCACGACGAGTAAATGACACCGGCCGCTGACGCAAACCCACGCCGGACAGGAGAGCTCAAAAGCCGGGTAACATTTCAAGGAAGACCCCCCCTGCGCAGACCTCCACTAGGCCGGGATGACTGTTCAGCTGTGGCGGGGAGTGGCCTCCCTCCGGTCGGCACGACGAGTAAATGACACCGGCCGCTGACGCAAACCCACGCCGGACAGGAGAGCTCAAAAGCCGGGTAACATTTCAAGGAAGACCCCCCCTGCGCAGACCTCCACTAGGCCGGGATGACTGTTCAGCTGCGGCGGGGAGTGGCCTCCCTCCGGTCGGCACGACGAGTAAATGACACCGGCCGCTGACGCAAACCCACGCCGGACAGGAGAGCTCAAAAGCCGGGTAACATTTCAAGGAAGACCCCCCCTGCGCAGACCTCCACTAGGCCGGGATGACTGTTCAGCTGTGGCGGGGAGTGGCCTCCCTCCGGTCGGCACGACGAGTAAATGACACCGGCCGCTGACGCAAACCCACGCCGGACAGGAGAGCTCAAAAGCCGGGTAACATTTCAAGGAAGACCCCCCCTGCGCAGACCTCCACTAGGCCGGGATGACTGTTCAGCTGCGGCGGGGAGTGGCCTCCCTCCGGTCGGCACGACGAGTAAAGCTATTTAGGAAAATCTGAGATAAATATCACTTGCATAATAATTTGGAACACGGTCCCGTGTTCCAAATTATTATGCAAAATGTATTTAGACACCAGCAATCGCACTTAGATTTGTTTCTTTTTTCTTTCTTTTAGCTTCCATAATGTTACCGGGCGCTGACGCAAACCCACGCCCGGCAGGAGAGCTCAAAAGCCGGGTAACATTTCAAGGAAGCTATTTAGGAAAATCTGAGATAAATATCCTTTGCATAATAATTTGGAACACGGTCCCGTGTTCCAAATTATTATGCAAAATGTATTTAAGTGTCATAAAGATTTACATTTTTTGTTTTTCAAGTACTGAAATCACCCTCAGTCATGGTACAGTCCATGGTAGTCTGCCAGGTGAGCGCAATTGTAGTAATTAACAAGTCTATTTAAGTTCCGCGTTTTTAAGCGTTCGGCCATTTCGTTCAACCATGGGGAGGAAAAAGGATCTCTCTGCTGTCGAGAAGCGTGAAATCGTTCGATGCCTTGGACAAGGTATGCAGACATTCGATATTGCACGAAAGCTTAAGCGCGACCATCGAACTTTGAAGAAATTCGTCGCTGATTCGGAGCAAACGCGCGTTCGTGCAGACAAAGGCACGACAAGGAAGGTTTCTGCAAGACAAACAAATCGAATCAAGAGGGCGGCTGCAAGCATGCCACTAAAGACGAGCAAACAAATATTCGACGCTGCTGGTGCCAGTGAAGTCCCACGAACGACGAGGTGCAGGATCCTCCAGAGGCTTGCAGTTGTGCGGAAACCCTCCATTCGGCCACCCCTGAACAACGCGAACAAGCAGAAACGGCTGCAGTGGGCCCAGACTTACATGAAGACAAATTTTCAGACAGTCCTGTTCACCGACGAGTGCCGTGCCACCTTGGATGGGCCAGGTAGGGTTTTTTAAGTTTTTCCTTGCACTTTTGAGAGCTCAGGGGATGCTTTGAGAATAATTGTCAATTTCTGTCAATGTGAAGCCCTTTGAGACTGCTTGTGATTTAGGGCTATACAAATAAACTTGATTTGACTTGACTTTACAGATGGATGGAGTCGTGGATGGTTGGTGGACGGCCACGATAGCCCAACAAGGCTGCGGCGTCAGCAGGGAGGTGGCGGAGTGATGTTTTGGGCCGGAATCATGGGGAGAGAGCTGCTTGGCCCCTTTAGGGTCCCTGAAGGCGTCAAAATTACGTCTGTTAACTACGTGGAATTTCTGACTCAACACTTCTGTCCATGGTACAACAGGAAGAACCGTGCTTTCCGTCAAAAGATCATCTTCATGCATGACAATGCACCGTCTCATGCTGCAAGAAATACGTCAACGTCTTTGGCATCTATGGGAATAAAGGGAGAGAAACTGATGGTGTGGCCCCCATGCTCCCCTGACCTCAATCCTATTGAAAACTTGTGGAGCATCGTCAAGCAGAAAATCTACGAAGGTGGGAGGCAGTTCAATTCCAAAGAGCAGCTCTGGCAGGCTATTCTTAGATCCTGCCAAGAAATTCAACCAGAAACTGTACAAAAACTCACAAGTTCAGTGGATGGAAGAATCGTGAAGCTGCTGTTGAACAAAGGGTCCTATGTTAAAATGTAACTTTGTTTTTTATTGAAATAAAGGGTCCTATGTTAAAATGTAACTTGTTTGTCTTTTCTTTGAAATAGCTTTTGATTTCAGTAAATATGACCTCCTAATGCTGTAAATTCTTAAGATGGGCATTTCAGTTCATAAAAACCTATAAAATGTTATAAAACTCTGTTGTGCGTAATAATGTGGAACAGTGCATTTTAAGTTTTTTATTTTTTAAAAATTCTGTGATCATTCGGAGGTTTGTTCAATAAAATTAGAATTCATCAAAATAATGGTTGATGACTTGAAAATTATGCTGACTCATTTTGCATCGACTATTTAGGAAAATCTGAGATAAATGTCACTTGCATAATAATTTGGAACACGGTGTAAGTGCGATTGCTGGTGTATTTACTCGTCGTGTCCACCGGAGGACGGCAAATCCCCGCCGCAGCTGCAGCGGCAGCGCTTAAATGTCTTCCCGGCCGCCTGGAACTCTGCACGGGGCGTGTTTCGTCCCGCGCAGCGGTACCAGATCGCGCTGCGCCGTCAGCCGAGCCGCGCGCGGTCCGCTGGAAGTCTACACTGTGTTCCAAATTATTATGCAAATTGTATTTATGTGTCATAAAGATTACATTTTTTGTTTTTCAATTAAACTCATGGATGGTATTACGTGTCAGGGCTCTTTGGATCACTGAGATCAATCTCAGACACCGGGGATCATTACCGGCCAGTTGAGCCCAAATTAAGGAAAAACTACTTAAGAATGGTGTTCCACATTATTAAGCAGATAATTTGAAGTTCGCTTTGAGCAGTGGCGGACGCCAACCCACGACCGGTGGGAGAGCTCGGAGGGCGGATGGGCTTTCAAGGAAGCCCCCCAGGCCGGTCCCACTCGCACTTAGAATTTTTTTTTTTTTTGGCTTCCATAATGTACCGGGCGCGGACGCGAAACCCACGCCGGGCAGGAGAGCTCGAAAGGCGGCTAAGCATTCAAGGAAGCACCGTCTGGAGCTTCAGAGCCGTTCCGCCTGACTTTTAACGTAGAGTACCGGGCGCAAACCACTAACTCAAGCCCGGCATGGCAGCTCGAAAGGCGGCTAAGCATTCAAGGAAGCACCGTCTGGAGCTTCAGAGCCGTTCCGCCTGACTTTTAACGTAGAGTACCGGGCGCAAACCACTAACTCAAGCCCGGCATGGCAGCTCGAAAGGCGGCTAAGCATTCAAGGAAGCACCGTCTGGAGCTTCAGAGCCGTTCCGCCTGACTTTTAACGTAGAGTACCGGGCGCAAACCACTAACTCAAGCCCGGCATGGCAGCTCGAAAGGCGGCTAAGCATTCAAGGAAGCACCGTCTGGAGCTTCAGAGCCGTTCCGCCTGACTTTTAACGTAGAGTACCGGGCGCAAACCACTAACTCAAGCCCGGCATGGCAGCTCGAAAGGCGGCTAAGCATTCAAGGAAGCACCGTCTGGAGCTTCAGAGCCGTTCCGCCTGACTTTTAACGTAGAGTACCGGGCGCAAACCACTAACTCAAGCCCGGCATGGCAGCTCGAAAGGCGGCTAAGCATTCAAGGAAGCACCGTCTGGAGCTTCAGAGCCGTTCCGCCTGACTTTTAACGTAGAGTACCGGGCGCAAACCACTAACTCAAGCCCGGCATGGCAGCTCGA
Organism: Syngnathus typhle; assembly: GCF_033458585.1. NCBI lineage: Eukaryota > Metazoa > Chordata > Actinopteri > Syngnathiformes > Syngnathidae > Syngnathus > Syngnathus typhle. The sequence continues at coordinate 13,972 of NW_026872307.1, read as the reverse complement.
AAGGCGGCTAAGCATTCAAGGAAGCACCGTCTGGAGCTTCAGAGCCGTTCCGCCTGACTTTTAACGTAGAGTACCGGGCGCAAACCACTAACTCAAGCCCGGCATGGCAGCTCGAAAGGCGGCTAAGCATTCAAGGAAGCACCGTCTGGAGCTTCAGAGCCGTTCCGCCTGACTTTTAACGTAGAGTACCGGGCGCAAACCACTAACTCAAGCCCGGCATGGCAGCTCGAAAGGCGGCTAAGCATTCAAGGAAGCACCGTCTGGAGCTTCAGAGCCGTTCCGCCTGACTTTTAACGTAGAGTACCGGGCGCAAACCACTAACTCAAGCCCGGCATGGCAGCTCGAAAGGCGGCTAAGCATTCAAGGAAGCACCGTCTGGAGCTTCAGAGCCGTTCCGCCTGACTTTTAACGTAGAGTACCGGGCGCAAACCACTAACTCAAGCCCGGCATGGCAGCTCGAAAGGCGGCTAAGCATTCAAGGAAGCACCGTCTGGAGCTTCAGAGCCGTTCCGCCTGACTTTTAACGTAGAGTACCGGGCGCAAACCACTAACTCAAGCCCGGCATGGCAGCTCGAAAGGCGGCTAAGCATTCAAGGAAGCACCGTCTGGAGCTTCAGAGCCGTTCCGCCTGACTTTTAACGTAGAGTACCGGGCGCAAACCACTAACTCAAGCCCGGCATGGCAGCTCGAAAGGCGGCTAAGCATTCAAGGAAGCACCGTCTGGAGCTTCAGAGCCGTTCCGCCTGACTTTTAACGTAGAGTACCGGGCGCAAACCACTAACTCAAGCCCGGCATGGCAGCTCGAAAGGCGGCTAAGCATTCAAGGAAGCACCGTCTGGAGCTTCAGAGCCGTTCCGCCTGACTTTTAACGTAGAGTACCGGGCGCAAACCACTAACTCAAGCCCGGCATGGCAGCTCGAAAGGCGGCTAAGCATTCAAGGAAGCACCGTCTGGAGCTTCAGAGCCGTTCCGCCTGACTTTTAACGTAGAGTACCGGGCGCAAACCACTAACTCAAGCCCGGCATGGCAGCTCGAAAGGCGGCTAAGCATTCAAGGAAGCGACGCCGGCCGGTCCGCGGGCCAAATAGGGTCCAGTAAAGTACCGGGCGCGGCCACTAACGCCTTGTGGCGGTCGCCTTGTGGCGGTCGGGGGGTGGCGGTCGGGGCTGGCGCTTGGGGCCGGTGGCGGTCGCCTTGTGGCGGTCGCCTTGTGGCGGTCGGGGGGTGGCGGTCGGGGCTGGCGCTTGGGGCCAGTGGCGGTCGCCTTGTGGCGGTCGCCTTGTGGCGGTCGCCTTGTGGCGGTCGCCTTGTGGCGGTCGCCTTGTGGCGGTCGCCTTGTGGCGGTCGGGGGGTGGCGGTCGGGGCTGGCGCTTGGGGCCAGTGGCGGTCGCCTTGTGGCGGTCGCCTTGTGGCGGTCGCCTTGTGGCGGTCGCCTTGTGGCGGTCGCCTTGTGGCGGTCGGGGGGTGGCGGT
>NW_026872306.1:0-31421 GCF_033458585.1 Syngnathus typhle | reverse complement strand
TATCATGTCGACGAAATCTATCACTAGTTCTCTCATGGGGCCATTAGGAGTCGGGATGTAACCCGTGGGGGTGGCTACCCCTCTCCTCACATTGTTTTTCAAACAAATTACACATCTTCCAATAACCTGGTCGATTTGTTCGAGTAGATAGGGCGCCCAAAACCCATATTCTGCGGTTATTTTTCGCTTCACCTCCCCCCTTGACACATGGGCTAACCCATGTGCCTCCTGGATTAACAGTCCCAACAAATCTGGCGGCGCCACTATCAGACCCTCGTGATTTCTCCAAACGCCGGTAGAGTCCTGACTCGCCCCCCTCTGTGCCCAAAGATGTTTGTCCATCGGATTAACGGCCGTTTGCATCAACAGTACATCTCTGAGCGTGACCCTGTCCTCGAGGTCAACCTCATGCGTTACTAACAAAACTCTTCCCTTCTGGCTTCCCTTCGTGACAGCCCTGGCTGCCTCGTCTGCCATCTTGTTTCCCTGCGTAACCCTGGACGCATCGGACTTGTGGGCCGCACACTTCGCGATGGCTATTTCACTGGGCTTCATCATAGCCATCAGCAGTCTCATTATCTGCGCATGATGCTGGATGGGGGAACCGTCAGTTTTCTTGAAGCCCCGATTCCTCCACACAGCACCAAACAGGTGGCACACACTATGCGCGTATGCGGAATCTGTATAGATCGTCACTCTTTTCCCTTCCGCGAGCAAGCACGCTTCCGTTAACCCCACTAGTTCAGCAAGCTGGGCCGAGGCTGGTTGTGGCACCACTTCGGCTTTGATTGTCACAAACTCAGGACCTTGCGCTTGTACCACTGCATAGCCAGCGCACAAATTTTCCCCGACTCGATAACAAGAACCGTCCGTCCAGAGTTCGAGATCCGCCTCGCCCAAGGGGATGTTTTGCAAACCAGACCGTAATCTCGAGTATTTTTCTGACTCATGTAAGCAATCGTGAGGGTCTCCGTCCTCTGAAGTTGGCAAAAATTCAGCTGGGTTTACAGTAGTACACCTTGCTAGAGTGACATCTTCTTGCTCCAAAAGTCTGTAATAGTCCCGGAGCCAGGGCTCTGTCAAGGTGTACTTGCCATGGTTTAACAGAGTCCGAAGACTATGGTGAGTCAGAATGGTCACAGGATAGCCCATGGTTATGGCAGAGGCTTTGTCGTACATCAAATAGACTCCCACCATAGCTCTATAGCAAGGCGGCAGTCCCATCTCCACCTCGGAATAGGATGTTGAATAATAGGCCACAGGTTGGGGTCCAGACCCGGTGCCTGTAGGCTGACAAAGAATCGCACACGCAAACTTTCCCCCTGCTGAGATTGACGTGAATAACACGAAATTTTTGGAATAGTCTGGTAAAGCCAATGCCGGGGCCTCTTGCAACCTTGCCTTGGTTGTTTCAAACGCCACAAGGCCATCCTGTGTCCAATCCAGTGTTGCGTGGAAGTCATTATTGCCTGTGTCTTTGATCATAGCCCTTAGCGGCCCTACCAATTTGGCGTATTCTTCGACCCAGGAGGCCGAATAGCCCGCTATTCCCAGAAATGTTAACATTTGCCTGACGGTTCTGGGTTTCGGAGCCGTCCGTATGGCCTCCAAATGGCCATCTGAGATACGTCTCTGTCCATATGATATTTTCTGACCCAAATAGTCAACTTGTTTTTTACAGTATTGCAATTTCTTTTGGGACACTTTATGACCATTTTCTGCCAAAATTTGCAACAGTCTGATTGAGTCTTTGTGACACGTTTCAACATCTACGGCACAGACAATAATATCGTCCACATATTGAATAACAGTGCTCTGCACCTGTCGTTCCAGCCCTTCGAGGTCATCTTTTAACACTTTGTTAAACACATGAGGGCTATGTTTATAGCCCATAGGAAGTCTCTGATATTGATAAAACTGCCCCTTGAATGTAAACCCGAACAGTCCTTGTGATTCACAGCTGAGTGGGACACTGAAAAAGGCGCCACAAAGGTCCACCACTGAGAAGCACTCAGCATCCGGCGGTATCTATGCCAGCAGGGTGTGCGGATCCGGCACATCGGCTACATTGTCAATTACCACCTCGTTCACTGCTCGAAGATCATGTACCAGCCGATGGGTGTTGTCAGGTTTTTTCAAGGGCAATATTGGCGTATTACTAAGAGGGGTCTGCGTTATTCTTAACACATTTGCCACGAGCAGCCCTTCAATCTGTGTCTCGATCCCTTGAACTGCTTCCTCTTTCAGTGGATACTGTGTTTTCCACGGCGGCCTACAGCCTGGCCGAAGATCCACTTTTACCGGTTGCGCTGATTTTACAAGTCCAATATCTGTACTATGGCGCGACCACAGGTAGTCAGGGACCTGCCGCAACATGTCCTCTTTGAGTTGATCAGTCGCCATACTGAGGATGGAGTCGTGCGACAGCTGCACCGTTTGTGGTTGTCCGTGTCCGTGCGCTGAGATCATGATCTTCATATACTGCTTATCAGCGCTCACCCACAGCGCAACGTTTCCTTCCAGCGGGGAAAACTTGCGCCTCTCCGCCTCCACCATCATCTCCCCCACATGTTGCTGCTCACAGTCCTCTGCCACCAACAAGGTCACATGTGGGATGCTATTTTTGACCTTGAATTCCTTGTTGATGTATATGTCTCTCTGTATTTTCATGGCCACTCCCTGTGGTCCCAGGACGATACAAGTCCCATTCAATTGCACTCCATGGGGTTGCCGACGTAACCACTCTTCTGCCTGGGCCTGCGTTAGGTCTTTGTGGTATTGTAATGTACAGTGAAACGGGTACTCGGGGGTCCTTGCTCCTGGTTTATTGGAGTGGATAAACTTTTCCCATTTCTTGTATGGTTTCAACAGGTCGTCGCTGATCTTACCCACCCAAAATACAGTGGGTGTTGACTTCCTGGACTCTGACAGCATCATCACCTGATGGCACGCTTGGTATGGGATTTCAATCTCACATCCATCGGGGGAACACTTTATGGTGCAGTTTAATCCACACAAAGCATCTCTGCCAAGGAGGGCAATAGGTGTACGGTCTGACACCAGGACTGGTATTCTTACCGTGTGGTCTTGCCAGCAGAGCTTTACTGGTCTTGTGGAAGGGATCAGCTGTTTAATACCCTCGAACCCTATTGTCCGCACGAAATGACCGGACATGGGGAGATGTGTAGCGTCTTCGGGCCGGATACAAGTGAAAGCAGCTCCGCTGTCAACCATAGCTGTTAATGGTTGATCATTTACTTTCACTGTTATTATTGGCTCCTGTTCCGGACCTGACACTACCAGCTGACATCCCCCCTTAGGGCACTCTGGGCACCCCTAAAATCCGGGCTCCGGGCCCCCAAAGGGGTGTGCCGGGCCTTGGGGCATTTGGACTCGTTGTTTGACGCCCCCTCTGAAGCCACCTCCAGGGGAGCTGTTGTTGGGTCTGTCGCAGTGGCGAGCCATGTGGCCTGGTTTCCCGCAATTGTAACACACAGTAGGTCTTTGTTGTAGGCCCCCCGGGAGATTCGGCCTTCCTGCCCATCCTTTGTCTCCACGGGCTTTGGCTCCCCAGAGATGGGTCTGTCTATTTCCCCATTGAGGGGCTGGACTGAAGGGCACTGCCATAGCTGACTGCGGCGGTTGTCCAGGCGGGGGCGGGGGCTGTAATATGATTTGTTGCGGTGGAGCTTGCACCACGACCGTCTGCTTCTTCTCCTTCTTATTGTCCGCGAGTTGCACCTGGTTCAGCCTCCTCACCACTTCTTGGTCTTGTTCCTTTTGGGCCATCTCCTTCTTGCGGAACCAATCAACTTGATGAGCTACGTGATCGGTGTAGACATTAGTCGTCATGTTTCCCAGTCCCACTACTTCAGCCAGTTTACTCCTCACTTGCAGGGGCAGGCCCTTCTGGATCTTATCCCGCAAGATAGATTTTTCCATTTGGGTTGTGTCCGGGTCGTTTCCAGTAATGTGTCTCCAAGTTTTATGCGCTCTTACCACGTATGAGCGTGCATTCTCCATCGGTCCCAGGGGTTCGATCACAATGTTATCGGGGTTTGCATTGGTCGGATAAGCTGCCTTCAGTGCTCCCCACATCTGGCCTCGGACTGCTGCAAACAGGTCGGAGTCATTCGCTGATGTTGTGGTAAATTGATGTAGCCCTGCTTCTCCCAAAAGGTCTTTCATGGTATGGACCTACCACATTAGCCAGGAGCCTCTTGATGTCGCCTACCGCAAACTGCGTCCCCACCATGCACTCCTCCAACTTGGATATCCAAGGGTGTGCTCCATCCTGAATGGTGGGCAGCTTCTCAAGGATGGCTGACATGTCGGAATTCTGCCATGGCTTGTATTCCAGCTGTTGTCCTCTTACCAACACTGGCAGAATTGTATGTGCTCCCCTTAATTTTCGCCCATGCCTTAAAGGATTCGCCGGCAGCTTGGATGCTTCTTTCTTCAGCTCGCGTTCAGCAACTTCTAATCTTTGCAATTCTTCTTCCAGCTCCTCTTGCTCCCTGGGCTCCCCACACCAGTCCAATTCCTCCAGGCATTGCTTTTTCTTGGTCTTAATGCTTATTAAAGCCGTTCGTCTCCAATCCTCTATAGCCATGGGGGTGGAGCATGAGGTGGGCGTTGGGACCTTGCCGCCCCACTCGTCATCACTACTGTCGCTCCCACTGTCGGTACTGCTAAAATATGTTTTTGTCCTAATCTTTTTCCCTGGAGTGCGTCCTTTTTCCTCCGCTCGTTTTAAGATGCTTTTAATTATGGGGGCGTAACCCCCAGCTGCTCCTTCAGCGTCACTCTGGCTGTCATACCGCGCCTCCTTTCTGGTGTAGTCAGAGGTGCCTTGCTTCGCAAATCGTGTTTTATTTCTTTTGTGGGTAGGGCTGGGGTGCATGATGATGGTTGTCTTCGCTCTTCCTGTTTCGACAATGTCTTTATCCTCCGTCTCCAGCTGGTAACTTCCTTCTTGGTTGATTATCGGGAGTTGTGGATAGACATTACCGTTGTTTTCACTCGCATCATACGGTGGGGGATTCTTAACAGGGGACACATGTGAAAAAGGCGTGTTTGCTTTTTCCATTAATTTCCTAGCTTCCTCCACATTTTTCAGCATTTCAGCTGTCATTTTCTCTTTTTTCTGTTTGAACTCTCGGTTCAATTTGAGTCCTTCTTCGTCAAATATTTTCAACAATCCCAATTCCCATTCTCTTTTTTCCTTCCTTTTTTTCTCCTATTTTTCCTTTTTTATTTCCTGCCTTGTATGCTGATACAAGTATTCGTATAGTCTCGATTACTTCCCTGTTAAAAGTCCCTTCCACCGGCCAAGGCCTTTCAATATCCGGCCATCTCTTATTCCATCTCTTAGATATTTCTTTGACCCCCTTGATAAGCGGGTTGTTTCTCAACACCACCTCTATGGGGGTAGTCATTATTGGGCTTGCAAAGCTCCTTTCTCCCATTTTTTTTTTTTTTTTTTTAATTCAGTGTCAATTAAACAATTGAGATAAGATTTTGCCAACTTCAGATGCGACCCTTAGGACCGTATTGTCATGCGCTTTCTTGATATTTAATTCGGTGTACTCGCACGCACTATTCCTGTACCAGCACTCGACTTATGTTTGAGATGATGATTTGTCTGAAAAACAGTTATTCACAATCTTTATGACGATCAGTCTGTTGTCAGTCTGCTATGCAATCCTTTGATTGCTGGTGAGAGTGAACTGCAAGAGTTTGTGGATAAATCACACTGGCCTTAAGAATTTTGGATGCGGCGCTCCACGAAGCTCTTCTCCAGACGACCGGTAAGTTCAGTCTGTGTCTCTTTGTCCTCCTGGAGAAAACGGATGTATCTGCCGTCTCAGGTTTTTTATGCAAACAGAAAATCAGAAGTATTGAGGAGAGTTCCAAAGAAACAGAGCAGTATCACTAATTTGTTTTAAATTTGTCCTCCTTCACAACTTAAATTAACAAGTTGGGCTCTTCTTCAGTTCTACCTTGCCATTCCTTTCAGAATGCTAAAGGTGGCGCCAGCTGGCCTTAATGGGGTCCCCCATTATTTACGAGGGGGCTACCCTCTTCAGCCACAACTTGTTGTCTCAACTTACATGCACATCTATATTAGTGTTGTATTTGGGTAACACACGCATGCTCCTATTTCTCCAGTTGGTCATGCATTCTTTTGCTCCTTCAGCATTCCGTCTTCCACCATTCTATCATAGTTTCTCTCGTTGCTGGCAGGGCAGGCCCCCTTAATTGGGCATAACTTCGGCCCTGCGCCCCGCCTCGGCATCACCGCGCGGGGAGGGGCCAGCCTTAAACACAGTGGGCAGATACAGGTTGGCCACTCCCTGCCCTACCCACCGCCAGATCTCCCCCCCGCGCGCGGGCACCGCAGGCGTGCACGCGCCCCAGAGCAACGAGAGTGCACTCTACTATCCGTTATTTTTGGTGGTTTTCCAAACACTCAAACTCACCCCCATGCGCGCTCATGAGCACATTCACACACCCACATACTTACGGACACGCGCGCACCCACACAAACACGCACGCACACACACCTACACACACACTTACGGGGCCCAACAAGTACACACATCAAGCGTCCATTCATTTGGAAGCTCAAACAGACAACATTAAGCTGACAGAGTTCACAAAGATTACACACGGACACAAAAGACATACAACGGGATTCGAATCCATTCCACATTTTGCTTCTTTCCAACTGCTGTTGAGCAGTTTGGTCATTTTAACTGTCATCAGAGCAGATGCACTGACAAATACGCACGTCTTACTTAACTTTTTGTTTCGTTTCGTTTCGTTCCTAATAGCGCTGTATATTTCCCCTTTATTCTGCAGAATTTAACTTAAGTGTGCACACAAATTACTTGTTATATCACTACTAAACCCCCCGGAGGCCTCTTTTCCACGTTTTCCATTTTTCACACAGCAGCCGCACAAAACCTTCGTCCAATAGCGGTTTTGTCGCCGGCTCAAATTTATCAAACTTTGACAGACGTGCATGCTATTACAGTGCGCCTCGACAAATCGGGATCGGACCGTTGCCGCGATGACGCACCAGCTACCTCGATATTCAAAAATAACAGCCCACCGAGTTTACTCTGCCATTTTCTTGCACCAGCGTTTAAATCGAGGAGCCTTGTAACCCCCACACACTTCTAATTCGATCAGTGTCCAAACGACGTGGCTTACGCGCGCTTTATTTTCCTCGGTACCCTTAAAATCTGACCGGATCTCGGCACCCATAACTGGGTCTGACCGGACCACTTCGGCACCCTTAAAAAAAAGGGTCTGACCGGGTCACTTCCACATTCATGCTCACAGTTACGGATGCCAAGGCTGCGCACTTTTCCTATTTGCCAAACGCGGTCAGCGCAAGCCTCCCTTTTTTGTCGGACTTTTGACGGAGACTAACCCGGCCACCGAAACTCTCCACAGGTGCGCACTTGGCCCGTACGGCCACTGAGTGCGACTGCAGTGTCTCGGCTTTTCCAGGAACTGCATCTGGGGCGGGTCGTTTCCTGTCGCAACAGTGTTCAATCGTATCTGTGTTTTCGCCTCATTCACACAGCTAAAATTTCTATCCTCCATCGGATCTGTCGCCAAACTAAAGTCCACGTTTTATGGGACTTTCTACCATTCTTTTATTGTGACGGTCAACAGCGATGTCCCTGACAACCTGTCCCGTCACGAGCCACACTACTTCGGGCTTTTTTCTTTTTCATCATTCATCATTCTCACCAGACATGTCACTCACTCCACTGTGCACATTCCCCATTAAGTTCTAAGTTACTGTTCACTTTTTATTTCTTATTTTTTATTTATTTTCTATTTTTTATTTTATTTTTCCTTTGCTGCTTCTATTTGGGGCCACTCCCCCTTCGAAAGTCGAATTATGACGACTTTTTGACTGGGAGAGACAACTTACTCCCGAGACAGCTCATGGCCACATCAGATTCAGTTGTAACTGCCCCCCTCAAGGGGCCGACCCCCCACATGTCCAAGAACCGAGCATATCGCGGCAGCTGCGGGCGAAGCATCTCACCTTAATGACAGCCGCTGGTCGACCGCTGGATTCTCGCTCAGGAAGCGGGCGCGAATTCCCCGGGGGAACACGAATCCTGTTCGTGACGCCAAAAATGTGGTGAATGGTCTTTGTTGTTTCGCTGGTCTCCAAAAACACTCGGTGGACAATGGCTGTCCCGGCCAAGCACTCCAGTGACACACGGCTGATTGGGAAAATATTTTATTCAACCGATGTCAAAGTGATGTCTCTCCAAAAGTTTGAGTGGCCCCAAAAGCAAAGATGGTTCAGCTCTCGACGGCACAGATGTTCGCCCCAAAAAAGCTCCCCCCTCTGACAGACAAGCCTATCTTATACCTGCCCGAACCGTTGATGTCATGACTTGGGGTGCAGCTGCTGTTCGTATTTTAGTCTACTCGTTCCTCCCAAATGTCCTAAGAAGGACATGTAGAAGACGCTTTCCCCTGCATAACAACAGCTGCTCCCTTCTATATTCTAAGTTGCTATACCTTGCAGAAACTGAGGCATCTCTGGCCAGCCAAAATAGCTTATGGTCTCCTCACTGCAGCTAAGTCACCATTTAAGGTGACATACGGCGACGCCTAGAATCTAAAATTTACCTCAGGTGCGCATTATACATGGGTACAAATAAATATATATATTTTTTTTAATCCGGATATGATCCGGAGGCCGCCATTACAGATACGCTTTCTTCTCTGGTGTTCACTCCAAACACGCTCCATACGAACACAATGCTGTTGTATCAGACACTTGCTCGATCACCTGCTCGTTTGCTGTCACAATGTACCCTACACAAATCCGAAACATTTCTTTGCGATCGAGTTTGCTAGCGCATGCGCAGTGATACTGACCGGCAGAATAACATCCGGTTGTTCCCAAAGATTATCTAGCTGTTGGTGAGTCTGGTGGTGCGGGAGCGCAGGCTCCTGTACCTCTTCCCAGAGGGCAGATGATCAAACAAAGAGTCATATCAATATAATTTCTAGTAGTAGTGTGGTCGATTAATAAGTGGAAAGGGATGTGCAGACTACATGAATTTGTTTTCTTCAAAGTATTGTGGAACAGGATGTCCAGACAGGGAGGACATCTCAAGGCCGACGGGGAACGCGAATAACAACTCGTCGTGGTCCAGACACCTGTGCTGAGCAGGGGAAAACCCAAACGGGGAGGAGCTGGCCATCAACCATCGACCAATCACCACACAATATTTTGCATGCTTGAATATTCATATTATGTTTCTTTAAAACTGGGCAACCCAGAAGAATGTGTTGTCTTTTGATGGTCACAGAAGGCACACAAGTTTTTTGTGTTAAGGACCCGAGACCCAGGCGCCTGTATTAGCTTGCTTTGTCAGGATTACGCAATTGGTCAATTCGGCCTAATTGATCTACTGGTCTTCTCTTTGACCGAACGAACTCGCAAAATTGTTAGGTGCGACATTGTGTGGATTTGGACATAACAACTCTTGTGTTAAGTGTTGATCGCAATTTGGAGTCAGATCAATAACTAAATTCCGTAGCCTAACACATTGAAAGGATTCAATGGGGGAAAAAAAGGTTCAAATAGTTGCAAGTTGCATCCTTTTTCTTTGGGAGGCGGTTCCAAGCCTTCCAGTTCAGCCCTTTCGTGATTCCACGCCCCGCGCACCACTAGTACCACGGCCCCACGTCAGATTCGGATCCAAAGTATGCAACTCGCAAAGAAGATTTCAACCTTGCCTCCTGAATTACCGTTTTTTTCCGTGTATAGTGCGCCCCCATGTATAATACGCACCCTAAAAATGGCATGCTGATGCTGAAAAAAAGCCTGTACCCATGTATAATACGCACCCAATTTTTATGAATTTTTTTTTATGATTTTTTTTTTTTTTTAAGTCCCAATGATCGTCACACACGCAGGGAGGCAATGGTCCCATTTTTATAGTCTTTGGTGTGGTCTTAACTAGGCTGGATGTAATCTTTTTTGTTGGCGTTGATTTCTCCGACTGCCCATAAACGCACCACCGCGCTCCGTGCGCGCACGGGAAAGAGGCGTGCGGACGTGAAAAAGGCGGCTCTGTATGGGAGAGACGTTGAAGAGGAATAAAAACACCCTTGGAAACCAAAACTTGGTGATTTCAAGTTTCATTTCGAGGGACATTTGTCACGTCTCGTCCCCAGTTTTGCTATGTGTCTAGGTTGCCATAGTTTCTGTTCGCGTCGCCCCTCTCTTCCTGTGTCACCTCAATCGATGTAACGTGTTTTGTATTTAAGTCCTGTCTGCCCCTCGCTCACCGTCGGATCATTGCATGTGTTACTGTCATGATGTCTGTTTGCTTTCTGTTCCTGTCTTTGGTAATGTCACCCTGTCTTTTTGTTCCACGACTTTGTCGGTCAGTCCTGTTGTTGGTTTGGTTTTCTAAAAAAAAAAAAAAAAAAAAAAATTAAAAAAAAAAAATCAAAAATTTTTTGTACCCATGTATAATGCGCACCCCAGATTTTAGGACAATAAATTCGTTAAATTTTGCGCACTATACACGGAAAAAAACGGTAATATTCAGGAGACAAGGTTCAAATCAGGCAATATATGATCAATAACATTTTTGGAATTTTTCTTTTTTTTTTTTTTTTTTGCAGATTAAAAAGAATGGCAACATTTTTTATTTTTTCACAAGTGGATTTAAATGGCCGATGAGGGGCATTGAACTCCAACATGTCAAGTGCTGCAATGTTCCAACTGCAGACAGAATAATAGAAAATATGAACTGTTTTTGTCTTTCAGACATTAACCCGCTCAATTATTCTCCAAAGAATAACGTAAAGCTCGAAACTAGCATCAAATAAAGTTGATCAGAGCTTGTCGCGGGTGAGAGGCGCCGCCGTGTGGTCACATAAGCAAACTACATGTTAAGATAAAAATAATGTACAGTGCCGCACTGCACTATAGTGCAATAAAATTAAGTAAAATAAAACAAATGTAACTTAAAATGTAAAACCTGAACACATGATAAAAGCTAACTAAACCCAAACGTTGAGATTGAGTCTTAAGTTCGAACTGGTACGTCTTCTTGAAATGACCTTAATACCTTCGTTTTGACGTCTTGCAGTAGCCGCAATGTTACACAGTTGCTAAATTCGAAAAATAGGACAAAAATGAATTCAATGATCGCTTGGGTGTAGAAATGAAACATTGCCGAAGCAGGAGTAAAACAACTCTGATAGAAAGCAAGTAAAAGTGTCAAACAGCTTAAAGATATAAAGAAAAGCGTTTGCAAAGAGTCTAAACCATATGTGTGTCAAACTCAAGGCCCGCGAGATCATTTTATATTATTGTTACTAATGGCCCGACGATATGAAGCGATGATAACACAATAAACTACAGATCCCATAATGCAGTGCTTTCGCTGCCTTGCTGAGCGTTTTTCCGCGGCAATCAGGACAAGTGCTTGTTGCTGCAAGTTATTGCGAAGCTAGCCCCTCATGATGCCGAAGAGAAAAGTTGATTCTGAAAACAAAGCCTTTAAAAAGGTTGAGTATATGTTTACTGACATTGCCGGTAAGCCCGTTTGTCTCATGTGTGGCGCTAATGTGGCTGTATTGAAAGATTTTAATCTAAGACGGCACTATGAAACAAAACATCTGGATAACCTGAAAGACCTGAATGCAGAGCAGAATGACAGAAGGTAGAAGAGTTAAAGAAAAGGTAAAGAAGAAGCTGATATTCCAGCAGACGTTTTTCACCCGTTCAAAATCACAAAGTGAAGCTGCTGTGAAAGCGAATTTTATCGTGGCAGAGGAGATCGCCAAAGCAGGTTGTTATTGCTGAAAAGTACAAATTGGTGGAGAAGAAAGATCTCAGCAACCTCGACGATAGGGGTGTAAATCGCGGGTTTTGTCACGATACGATATAATATCGATATAAAGAACTACGATACGATATTTGCCGATATCTTAAAGCCTGCTGCGATTCATTCACGATATATCGCGATATAGTCCTCTACGATCGATGTATAAATTTTTTTTAATAAAAACTATAGAACAATATCCTGATTTATAACAATTCATACGCAAAATCAACAAGGTACTGCAAACTCTTTATTTAGGAAATTACAAGAGTATTGTAGTATACAAATTGCTTACTTTAACACTGAACTTTGATGTCGTGTTTTTTCTTTAAATGTGCGGCGAGATTTGTGCTCCCTGAATATTTGATCACCGCATGGCAGGATTTACAAACTGCACGTGTCTTGTTCGTTGAGCCATCTTTTCTTTGGAATCCAAAGTGCTTCCAAACGAATGACTTGAAGCCTAAAGGGGAGCCAATTTCCTCGTCTTTTTGGACACTAGCCATAGCACCAGCCCAGGAGCCGCGTACTAGTTGTCGACTCCCCTTTCACGTGCAGCAACGCCGCGCACTGCTCCCTGCTCCCGGAAAGAGGAAGCAAGCAACAATGAACTGGATTTCAAAATAAAGTCGCGTCTAATGTCCGGGGTCAAACACGGCGATATAAATCAATGTTTACCTTTAGCATCGATGCCAATAAATCGTAGAGCATTATATGGATTAATCGATCTGTATCGATGTATCGTTACACCCCTACTCAACGACCGTCTGCAGCTGGAGGTGAGCAAGCTGAGGGAGGAAACTCCACACAGGTAGGGCCAGAGGTGGAATCGAACCAGCACCCACCTAACTGTGAGGCGGACGTGCTACGCAGTGCCCCACCGAGCCGCCCTTAGGATCCATCCGTTGCATAGTTTCTTTGAACCATTGCAAAGAGTGAGTTTTTTTTTTTATGTGTATTTACAAAGGAACCTTTGTTTGACTTTGAAGAAACCTCTATGCAGTTTCTTTGATAAGTGCAATCAGGCATTGGTGTAATGCATGACACTGAGTCTTTCCTGGATCAGCAGAAGCAAGCTCGAGACGGCGACCCCAGAAAACATTCCTCAAGGTGCAAACAACGCCCTCTCCCAGGAGGTGGAAGATCTCCGCAAGCTCAACGACCTTCTGGGCATTTACGTCGACAACGCCCGTTCCCGGGAAGTGGGGAACGCCGGCTTGCTTTTGCGCATCACTGAATCCGAAACAGAGGTGTCCCGGCAGCTGACGGGCCTGAAGGCCGTTTTCGAGACGGAGCTGGCGGATGCCCGTGCGACTCTGGACTCTGAGGCCAAAGAGCGTGCACGTCTGGAGCTGGAGGTGAGCAAGCTGAGGGAGGAAATCAAGGAGCTGAAAGCAAGGTGAGGCCCGGCCATTTTATCAAAAATATGCCAACAACAAAATGGATGCTGGATATTAGTGCTGACATAATTGCTTTGCTGCTGGGGCCACACCCCAAGGAAAATCCTCCTCGTGACTAATTGCAGCTCAACATTGGACTTCCAGTTAACCATCCCATAGTCCAGGGGCGGGCAAACTTTTTGACTTGCGGGCCGAATTGGGTTGCATCATAGTCTGGAGTAAAATTTGTTGTGGTAATTCTTAGGATAGAGCCGAGGTGTCGGTCCATTAACCTAGATCTGTGACTGGCTTTGTTGACGTTCATGTGGCTGAACGTCACGTCGCGTACGTCGAGCCAAATTGGCCACTCTCTTTTAAACACTCGGCACTGTGTCCACCTTGCTTTTTCTTGGGCGACTCATTTTAATAGAAGGATTCCAGGGGAAGGTTTGTGGGTGGCTTTAGCGTAAAACTGTATCTGAAAACTCAGCACGCGAATTACGAGAATATTGACGTCACAGCCTACACTCAAAATTCGGCACTGATAGATGAAATGACTACGTACTACTGAGTACGCACATGTACTTGTGAGTGTGCACCGAGCTTTCTGACGGCTCCCGGGAGTAAATGCGCGGGCGGGCGCTTTCCCATCTACTGGGGAAACATAGTAATTGTAGGGAAAATGACCCCCCCAAACATTTATAATACACTTTATTCAGGTTTGGCGGGCCGGATTAAACGGCCCCGTGGGCCGGATGTGGCCCGCGGGCCGTAGTTTGCCCATGTCTGCCATAGTCGCATATCAACATAAATAGCACATTTGACTGCGTCCATCCATTTTCCATATTCCCAGTTTATTACACGATTATCATCACTATCGCTTATTTTTAATTCATGAGAATAAAGCTGAGTCATTCTCACGTCTCACGTAGGAGTTGCGCAAGGTCAAACGCCGGCACGAGTCTCGCATGGTGGAGTTTGAAAACGCCCCCCAGGAAGATTATGAAAGTAAACTGCCCGAAGCCTTGATGAAGATGCAAAGCCAGCATGAACTTCAAATTAAACTCTACCTTCAAAAAGAGGTAACCATTTATCATTTGGACCTTAGAATCTGTCTCAGCTGCAAAAGTTTAAAAAGTCTGTGTTGACACTACCTTGCAGCCCGTGATGCAAAAGTGAAAGATCTGGACGAGGCTCTGTCTCCAAAGAGGGAACACCATGCGTAGCCTCCTCAGGGAGAAAGACCGAGAAATGGCCGACATGTGGGAGCGGATGCACCAGCAGCTGGATGAGTATCAGGAGCTAATGGAGTTGGAAAACGCCCCCCAGGAAGATTATGTAAGCAAACGGATGAATTCTGCAGCAAACTTGAATACGATGGGAGCAGAAGATCCAATCCAGTTCCCCAAATTCTGATCCTAATAGTTGAAATTGAT
The DNA here is from genome assembly GCF_033458585.1 of Syngnathus typhle. Taxonomy (NCBI): domain Eukaryota; kingdom Metazoa; phylum Chordata; class Actinopteri; order Syngnathiformes; family Syngnathidae; genus Syngnathus; species Syngnathus typhle. Next base: position 16,712 of record NW_026872306.1, on the reverse strand, counting down.
CTCAACAGGTTAGTCGTTACTGGAAAATGTGCAAATTTCGTAAGATGTTCCCCTGTGACACATCCACTGACCTCATCAACTGTATTGCGGAGTCTGACATATTTGCCGTACGAGTCCACCTCATCCAGAGTGACCTGCTGCTCATCCACAGTGACCTGCTGCTCATCCACAGTGACCTGCTGGGCGATTTTAGGACGAGGCACATTGCATCCGCCCAAGCTCAAACCCTCGCTGTCCTTCGGACGTTTCCTCTATTTGCTGGCCGACATGGTTTGGCGTACCCTCGGGACAAACGTGGAGACATTATTTGCTATGAGAGGAAACGTTGTGGTATGTTCTAAAGCTGTAAAAAGACCTCTCCTCCTTGTTCTGGGTCCGCTCCCTCTCTGTAGACAGAGCCTCCTCCAGATCTTTCACTTTTTGGCCGGCTTCCAACTCCACCATGCGAGACTCGTGCTGGCTTTGGACCATGCGCAAGTCCTACGTGAGACGTGAGAATGACTCAGCTTTATTTTCATTAATTAAATAAGCGATAGTGATGGTAATTACCGACCGCGGAATGCAGCTTCTTTTCAAACTCCAGCTCATCTTTAAGGATTTGAATGTGATGCGACTTCCTGAGCAAAAACAATATTAAACCCTCGACGCAGTCAAATGCGCTATTTATATTGATGTGCGACTATGGGATGGTTAACTGAAAGTCCAATTGAGCTGCAATTAGTCACGAGGAGGATTTTCCTTGGGGTGTGGCCCCAGCAGCAAAGCAATTATGTCAGCACTAATATCCACTATCCATTTTGTTGTTGGCATATTTTTGATAAAATGGCCGGGCGGGCCTCACCTTGCTTCCAGCTCGTCAAAATCAATCTTCAGCTTGGACAACTTCACCTGCAGACGTTCACGCTCTGTGGCCTCTGAGTCCAGAGCCGCACGGGCTTTCGCCAGATTGGATTCTTTCTTCGTGTCCCTGTGATGACAGATATACACATAAACTGAGAATATGGAAAATTTCGGGCAGTCGGAGAAATCAGCGTGAACAAACAAATACATACAGCCGAGTTAAAAAAACACCAGAACAATCACCATGACAATTGCGAACACACAGAAAGAAAATAAATAACTGGAACATGACTCAAACACCGGTGATCCCAACATCACCACAACAAATTCAATGTCGGTCACACCCTGAACGTATTTCTTTTCCTGGGCCGCGATGTGACTTTTGACACAAATACCTACGCCGCCACCACGTTTTGTAGCCAAGTCAGGACAGTTTGTGTAAGAATCACTTCGGTTCCTGCAAAACATCGTGTAGCCTTCCAAGCAAGCACGTCCATCGGCCACTGATCCTTGGAGGTGTGTCTCTGTGAAGCACAAAACATCAGCGAAAAGCAGTTCGTGATGAGACACGATATCTTGCACGTGACAAGACAGCCCTTCGGTGTTATGATGGACGACAACCAGGTGATTTGCCCGATCTACCGACGGCATCACGTGAAGGAGGGGCATGACGCTCTCCAAAGAATCCTCTGCCATCTCAGCAAGAGCAGCAGTGATTTGTGGATTTGCATGAAGCCTTCTCTCATCCATATGCAGAATATGCAGACCACTGAGCGAAGTCACTCTACTCAGAGCTACGTACCCCATGCCGTGTTCGAAAACACCTTTCAGCGAAACTGCAGCCTGTGACGTTGTCATGCCTTGTACCTTGTGGATCGTGCAGGCAAAAGCAAGCTTGATGGGAAACTGTCGGCGCGTCACTCCAGCCTTGTTCAGCTTCTCCTCCAGTCTGTCAATGTACACGGGGTTAGCAGCACGCGCTGTGTTACTCACATGATCGAGTTCCAACCCAAGTTTCTGGACACGGGCTTCATTTGGATAGTTCACCAATTTGACAACTTTTGCAAACATCCCGTTGCACAGACCTGATTGAACATCAACGTTCCGTGTGATCATAACACGAGCACCCAAGGCAACTTTGATTGAGTCCGGGAGCTCATTCTTAGCGCCTTGCACAGGGGAAGCTTGCCTTGCCATTCTGCCAGTTCCTTTGTCTTTCTTGTAGTCATCCGCGTCAATCTGCACAATGTCCTTATGAAACAGTTCCAGCATCGCAGAGTTATGGCCATCCACCTGTTTATTGGTGGCAAAAACATGCAGAATATGCTTTGGACACATTTCTGGGGAAGTGTACCTCGTGGCAAGGAGAGCTCTGTCCATTTCCGACAGTTCATCTGACTTTTCTTTGACGCGGAGTCGGTTCAGCAGTTCGGCAAAGGCGACATCGTCTTTCTGCCTCATGATGGCGGTGAGCGTGATCTTTTTGAAGTCGTCACGCCAGTGGTCCAGCCGCGTAGGATCGTACACGCACAGAGGTTTGGACTGTCTCACGGGAGGGAGCTGAAAGAAATCTCCAACAGCAAGAACAGACATGCCACCGAAAGGTAAATTAATTCCTTTGATTTGTTTCAACCTGGCATTCACGTAGGCAAAGAGGTCTTTCGACACCATGGAAATCTCATCGATGATGAGTATTTCGGCGATGGACAGCTCGGCTCTGACTTCGTCCAGTTTATTGCCCAGCCCGTGGTACGGGGGTTTGAGACTTCTCGGCAGTTTGAGTAGACAATGCAACGTTGCCCCGGAAATGTTGAACGCCGCCGTGCCAGTGAAAGCTGCGAGAACAACCGTTTGCTTGAAAATGTCGGCCTCCTCAGCCAGTCGTGGTAGTCTCTGCAGTATTTTGGTAGCCTCTGCGTGGATACACTTGATCAGATGCGATTTGCCGGTCCCGGCGCCACCGTTGATGTGGTAGAAGAACTGCTCAATGGGCTTTGAGCTACACACACGTTTTATGCACCAATCTCTGACCTTGTAGAAGACGGACGCTTGCTTTTGGTTCAGGTTACGATACATGTCGCGTAACACTGCGGGATCGATGGCTGCAGCCTCTGTCACGATGGACATTTGCGTTGTTTTGGACCTGACGTTATAGTCCGGGACATTTTCCTCTACGTTGTCGTTCGGTTCATCTCTCGCGTTCATTTCCTCAACGCATTCGAGTCTTTGCAACTCACTCTCGGGAGCCAGGTGGCACCATTCGTTTATGACGAGCCCACTCTCCTCCACCTCTTGGATGGCGTTGTCAATGTCTCGACTGTATTTCTCATACCTTTCTCTGTTCCTTCTGAATATTTGGCACACACGCTCCACAGAGTCGTTATACGGTAACTGTACACAGGCGTTATCATGAAACAACTGATAGGAAGGACAGCGTTCAGATTTTAATTGGCAATCAGCACGATGAGGCAGGTACAGCTTGAGCAAGGAGCAGTAATATTCCTCCGGATTCTTTTGTTCAGAGTATTTGCAGTATTTGATGACCGCATGTTTTTCTGTTCTTTTCTGGACAAAGCCCATGTCGTTCAGCAGAGGCAAAACATTCTTACCTTTGGCTTGTTTGCCATAAACAATTCTGCACATTGATGCAAAATCAGCCAAGCACATGACTTCAAATTCCTCTGTTTGAGGTCTGGATTTGTATTTTTCCGGCAGGCCAGTCATCCACACTTCATGAGATTCCTGCGTTTTGCCCTCAAGGAGCGAGAGAGGATAACTCATTTTCAGCGCATTGTCACTCGTTTGTACAAATACCACCACCATGCGGGAGGACTGTTTCATATGCAAGCCGCACGCACGTGCGACGCATTCCTGAGCACTCACTTCTCTTTTCTTGGAGTACGCTTGCATAATTTGCTTCATTTCATCGCTCTCGTTGACATTTGCGCAGCGGGAGTTTTTAATGACCGATTTCAGGTATTGGCTCAGACCGTGTTCAGCCTTGCTGATGTAGCTGCAGATGTATGCGATGCAAGAGTAGGCATTCAGGATGTATTGGATGTCCAGGTTTCCATCCCAGGCAAGAAGCAAATGGCGGTTGTAGTTGTTGACCCAGCAGTCTTTCGGTTCTCGCTTAAGCACGACAGAACTCGACGAGGCCGTCATGCGCAAACAGTTCATGTACTCGTCACCGGTGAGCTTACATTTAGCCAGTAGCTGAGGCAAAGTCAGGGATGCCGTTTCAGGCTCATTCAGCAGATTTAGCACGGGAACAAGCTTGGCATTCGACGCCAACCGATCGTCATTGCGTTGATCTCGATTGTCGTCGTCGACGGGCGCAGGTCTGACGATCATTGTTTCATCGCACGGTTGTTTGGGGAATCCAAAGCGGCAATTTGCACCTTGGTGTTTGACGCACGATTTGGAGTGACTTTTGCTGTGCATCTGAACCTCTGTGACCTTTTTGTACAATTCCGGTTCCTTCTGCGGGTCCGTTAGCTCGGCCGAGATGTAGCGAGACACAATATGACGGATGGCTCCATCCGTGGCTTCCTCAAATACAGGGGCACCTCGAACCCATATGAGGCAATGAATGTGAGGACTTCCTCTGTGTTGAAACTCCAGTCGGTAAAAGTAGTCGACGACCTCACCAATCGGTTGCGCCGGAGAGAGGATCAAATCTCTGAACAGAGCTTCCACACGCTTGTCAAACATGCGCATCGTCGTCACAGGATTGCTGCGTAGGATCTCACACTTGGTAGCCCAGTCAAGTTGGGCGAAATTCACTACTTCACCTTGTTGCGCTTTGATGGCGGTGATGACCTCTTCCCAACGCATTTCGGCAGCAGAAAATGTGCAAAAGAACGTGGGTGTGCCCAGCTGCCGGATCATAGCAAAAAGATCTTTGGTGGTTTTCTCCCAATAGGCCGGCGTACCTCTCAGCGGTGTCATGAATCGGACAGCATCTTTGCTGCGCACCAGTTTCTCAACTTCACGTTTGTCCTGAAGCATGGCATTGTGTATCCTTCGACCATCCCTGGTAAAAGGCTTACCTTTGCGCAGCTGTATTGTCATGCTCGACGTTGCCTGGTAAATTTCAGTCACAAACTGGGCAAAGAACAAGTAGTTGGTATCTCGAGCAAAGCGTTCATCCACGCAACACAGACGGGTTTTGAAATATTTGCTTAGTGTGAGTTTTATTGCTCTCTCTTCATCGAGGGTGTTGTGACCAGTGGGAAACTGCACCGGAAAAGCCATGGCCTCAAGCTTGGGAGTCTTGAAAAAACTTACTGGGTTGTTTCTTTCTGCAGGAGCAACACAATAAATGCCCTCTGTAAAACTCATAATTTCCTCTGCCACATCATTGGGTTGGAGACATGATTCAAGTATCACTCCACCATTTGGTTGATCACCGTCTTCCGAATTTTCTTGTTGCTGTTTGTTACCACTGTTGTCATGTTGAGAGTCACTGTTCATCCCACACAGAGCATCACTTTCAAATCTGTACATCTCCTCCAGAGCTTCCTCATTGTACTCACTGTCGCTCATTTGCGCTTCATCGGAGCTGCTCTCATCGTCAGTGAGGGTTGGGTCGCAAAGGTCCGCATCGTCGCGAATGGTTATGTCTCTGTACTGTGGATGGACTTGTTTCAGTTTCATCAGAGCGCTCATTAGCTTAGACCAAGTGACAGTTTGAAAAAACTGATGGCCTTTGTAGCAAAGCCGTCTCTTCAGTTTCACTCTCAACATCTGTGACTTACTTCTTAGTCTGGGCAAGACATTGACCGTCTCTTGTACTTCCGATGGCACGCACACCACATTTCCACGAATGGCTCGTTGTTGACCTTTGGGAAGAGGTACAATTTTGGCAAATGATATGCATTTGGAAATGAGGTGTCTCTCCAGTATGTTCAATCCACACAGTTCCTTTGGAATATCAGAGAGTGTGAGATTGTTCGCAACAGCAAGTGCAGGCATTTTACCATCTTTGAGGTGACTATAGCAAGTGTGACATATCCACTCCAGTTTTCTTTCAGCTGGTACGCTGCACGAGGCCTGACATTCATCATCACAGATATGGACAAATTGTCCCGTGAGACAACTTGCAACAACATGTCTGTTTTTCTTATAAAATCTACGTTGACAAGCGCGTACTTGGTTCGGAAACAATGCTCTGTGGCAAACAGTGCAGACAAATGTGGGGCCATTCTTAATTTGGGCTTTGAATACCTCAACAGCTTTCATGAGCACACAGTCATTTCGCTCCCTACATAGTCGGTTTATGACTTAGTATTTTTTCAAAAGCGTACTTACTCTGCGCATTGTTTTGGTCTTCAGTGAATCACATTTTTTTGCCATTATGCGCCTCGTGATTTCCTGATGTTTTAATCGGAATTCAGGGTTGTTTAAATAACGGCGTGTCATGTAAGAGCGCTGCCTGTTTCGAAACCCAACATCGTCACGGTAACGTTCTGTGATGTAAGCGCGTCGTCTCATCGTAAAACACTCATCTGTCCTATAACGACGTGAGAAACGGGAAAGGTTTTTCTTCTTAAACTCATGATCCGTCTGACAACGTTGTGTAAAATAGGACTTTTGTTTGGCACAAAAACGCTTGTCCTGTTGATAACGGGTTCTAATATAACCCAATTTCCTTTGTCTTACCTCTGCAATTTGACTGTACTGTTCCCTCTCTTTAGAGTTTTTCATCATTCTCTTTAGTTCCTGTTTTTTACGTCTCACTTCCAATTTTTCTTTTAACTTTTCTTGTGCTTTTATTTGTCGTAGGAACTTTTCTCTACGAGATTTTGGAATTTTTGTCACATTTGCCAGCTGTTTACCTGTAGTGAAAACCACTCCACTGTCGTTATCGGTAAATTCTTGGTGGTGACGTTCACCTGAACACCGTCTAGTGTCGCTCGTCTCAACACATGAGACAATCTCAGCAACAGGTCTGCTTGCGGCAACACTGATTTGCGTCATCCACTGCTTCTGTGTCAGCGTTTTCTCTCGTGTGTCTGTCTGTGCATTAAAACTGAGAGATGAATAGAATTCAAGTCGACGTTGCAATGTGATCAACTGCAATTTTCAAAACCGCAAAGGCTGCAATTTGAAAAAGAAAATGTGCGTATATTTATTTATTGAATAACTACCATTTCAGTCAAACTGTTTTCTAAGTTGTATTTGAGGTAGTGCCCTTTTTTTGTATTGAAGTTAATGTATCGCTTGTGTTTGGTAAATATGTAGAAAGAGAACCTTAAAAAAAATGGCAGATTAAGTCAAAAACAACAATGACATATGTATCGTTGGCTGTTTTTGCTTCGTTTCAGTTTACTTTGGGGTTGAAGAAGGATGACGTGCACCTGCATCAACAACCTCCACCCGAAGACCACGACGAGTTGGCCACCCGAAAGTCAATTTGGTCTGAGATATTTATTTGTTATTGTTACGACATTGTCTTGAAGTCTGTTCCATGTTTTTGTCAATAAATGTCTGACAGTAAAGCCCATAAGTGGCCTTACGATATTTCAGTTTTGCAAATATATATATATATATATATATACGATGTCTTTGAATCTCAGAAAAAGAGATTTCTGTAGTTCAATCTAATAATTGAAATTCTCAAAAGACACCTGCCAAAGTGTTATAAATCAAGTAGTTCAATTCACAAGTAAGCAAATAGTTTTATTCATGTTTTAAAAATACATTCCGTGCGCCGTCATCTTTCTGTGGAAAGCATCGGGGTGGTACAGTGACCTCAATAGGCTCTCTTCCTCATTGCTACTCAGGCCTGTGACCTCTTCTGGTTTTTTCATCTGCCGGACAAGAGTAAGCAACACAATGTCAAAATAGGTATTATAGTAACAGCAAAATTCATTTCCTATCCCTAAATTGTCACACTGGCCAACCTTTTGTTTGATATTGTAGAGCAGGAGTTCAGAGTAGTGTTTGGCCTCAGACAGAATTTTACTGCCGGGATATTCCTTCTCCACGTGCTTGAGAAGAATTATGTAAGTGGACAGACCTTGGGCCAGCCTGTGCAGGCAAGCCTCCTGGAAAAAAGAATATTTAGGTCAGTTAAAAAACAAATATCTATTCAACCTACGCATAAAAGTCAAGCCGATGCTAGCAAACAATTATGGAAAGTGTCAGTGTCTGTATTTTCTCCCACCTCTGGTGGTTTTCCATTTCTGGTTCTTACCTTGCTAAAGTTGGAGCTGGGGCAGTTTGCTGGAAACTGAGGTGCTTTGTAGTGCTCCAGTAAATGAAAGTTGACATTGTTTTGGAATTCATCATCAAACTGATTGTCAGGTTTATTTCAATGACTGAATAACTATTAAGAGAAGAGCAACAGCAAACAAACCACAAGTGAGACAGAATATTAAGTCTTTTCTCGCGAGGAGTGCAGTACAGATAGCTTAATACAATCTCTACACACACTAAATATGTGTAGGCACTCCCGCTCTTTTTATTTGGATTTGCCCTACCCACAGTGTGAGACAAGCCCCTAAAGAAAGGAGGGGGAAAGCATGTGGGCTTTGCCTCGTAAGGAAAAATCACTAGGTGTTTACATACTAATAAAGACATCTGGGAAGAGGAGTTTGAGTGGACTGGATACAGAAGAGAAAACCTTTGACCTCAAGTAAAAACATAGCAAGGGAAGTTTTACGACATTGTGTAGGATGCAACAAACTAAGTTATTTATTACTGGTTATATACATTCCAACCTAATCCTACGATCAAGATAGTTAGGAAACCCTGACTTTAATGGTCACTTGGAGGTTCATCTGGGGTGCAAGACAGCAATGAGGCATGTTGTCTAACAAAGTGGTCATTGTTAGAAAGGAACTGTCCTTCCGTGGTACATCATAAAAACAGCAAGGCCAAACAGCAAGCATATAATGCAGTAATATTGCGGTAAGGCATTGATTAGAGAACGCATGATAACATATATATACATTTTTCTAACAATTCCCTCCTGTTTATCATAAGTTCTCAGAGACCATCTTATCACCTAAAAGCGGCCATTTCAAAAAAGATTTTCAGCCGTAAGAACACAATTCATAAGAACAAATTTACACCCGGGAGGAGATTGAGCCTTAATAATCAATGTCAGAGTCGGGAAACAAACCGGACAGGTTTACCAGAGGAGCCTCAAAGATGGAGCCATCGCTAGAGCGACAACCCTCGTCAGTCGCAAAGTCGTCCCCTTGGAGCAACGAAAAAGTCTCAGCTGCTGGAGAGATAGCAGTTGTAATTAACCTGTTAATTAGAGACCGGAGACACGGAATACAACATCATCCACACAAGGTCAAAACAGCAGAAAAAACGGCAAGGGAGACTAGGACCGAGGAAACCAGGGTACGGTACTGTCTGAACACGTTTAGCCAGTCGTTCCAAACCTCCGTGTTCACTCCACTGCGTTCCTTCATTTTCCCATTCAAGGTCCTCAGGCCCTCAAGGGCCTGGGACAGGCTTCCATCAGCGGCAGTATTATTTGGAATGAATGTGCAGCATTGCTCACCAAACATGGTGCAGACACCACCCTCTTTTGAGAGTAGCATATCAAGGGCCATTCGGTTCTGGAAAGCCATGAGGGAAGTCGCGGCCAGTTGGGAGTAGACCGCCCTGAAACCCGCCTCGGTCCAATTTCCAAGCCTCTGCACGTTGTAATGGATGTAGTTGATCCTGTCGACATTTTTGTTAAGAGTACACCACCAACACAGGGTGGATTCAAAACCAGCTGCTATCTGATTCACCAGCTTACACTTATCCGGTACTCCTCTGGGAACACCAATTGCATCAATTTCGGTCAGATCATCGTCGGCTGTCAAATTCAAAGATATTTTGGTTTTTACCAGCTTTTTCTTTTTTCAGATCTTGGGATGTTGATACATATACAATTTAGCTTGACTACATTCTCTGAAAGCAATGGCTTCTTTTTTCTTTCTTCAATGGATATTACTATAAAGAATGCTCTGTCACACATTTCATAATCCAATATACGTGATAGATTTCACACAATCTTTGATCATTGGTGACGGTACAACATAAGGCAATGGTCACAAACCCATACATATGACATATTAAATTTTGTTTGTCTTTACAGCTTGTTTTGCCATTAGCAATCAATTGCTTCGTTTAGCAGTTTACTCTAATACTAGTTACCTGAAACAAATTATCCACATTCACTTTAGATATATTCATCCCATTCTTTAACATCTACAGCGGTTGTTGACAAAGTACACATATAAACATCATACTTTCATGGCAGTCCAGATCTGACACAGCAGATCATCCTGCAAAGGTCAAATTGATCTTTTAAATCGCTACAATGCAGCATAATTTTTTTTGGAGTGATCAATATAAGTTGTTCACTCATCTCTCCCCTACTCATTATGACTTAGTTCCCACAAATACCATATTGCTGAAGTTAACAAAGTGGCAACAAAGATAGCCACCTTACATGCAATAACGTCATTGTTCCATTTTCTTGTTCCCGGCATTTCTCTAAGAGGTAAGGCTCCCTTTGGGTCACTTTTTCCCGATTGAACGTTACCTCAAAAGAAATTACCCTTTTGTAATTTGCAAGGACCACCTCAACTGACCTTTCTGCTATTTTAATGGCAGTTGATGTAATTATCAATATTCAATGTGGCCCTTCCCCCGTGGAAGAACACCAGCGTTTTGTTTTCAATGCTCTTAATGAGAACGTGCTTTGTTCTTTTTGCCTTTAAAATATTAATTATAAATATAAAATGTAAATGCCAAATTTGAATCATCCTTAGTTTCCCACTTGGTTTTAAAACATGGTAATCTATATTGTCGCCCAAACAATTTTCCATACGGGGTTAACCCACAGTACTTGTAATATTTAGTACAGTTTGACCAGGTCTAAACATTTTGTCCATGATCTTCCATTTTTCCCATGCACATTTTCACACTTTATACCAGTTCTGTCACGAGAATTAATTTCCGAAATCCCATATCTCGGTATTATTTCTTTACATAACGTTTTTGCCACTGTTAAGGCATTCAGTGTTTTTGTTGAAGCCAATTCAAACCATTTTGAGAATGCATCTTTAATGACCAGGCAGTATAACCCTGTGGATTGCATGTTAAACAAGCTCTTCAAAAAATTTTTTTACATAACTGTTTAACTGTTTTGAATATGAATCAAATTCACATGATGTATAAAGCTGACTGAACTGCCCTATTATCCCTCCTCTTGAGCCATGCGACACACAACCATGGCTCAATATTGCTGCCCGCTTGTATAGGATTTTTGGAGGATAGGTCAGTCTTCTGGTCATTTATAGATGCCATTCTCTACTCTTGCCCCTCTCTTTGTCCATGATTGAATTTCAATCTATGGACTTTGTCGCTGCACATCTTTAAAAATGTTTCAGTAATTCAATCCGCTTCTTGTGTGTATAAAATTTGAAGCGTCTTTTGCACTGCAGCTATGCGGTTCCGTCCGCAAGCTTGTTACCTCTTGACACCTTATCAGTCTCGTGCGTGCCCTGCACACGTGCACATAGCTATTTGTCGTGGCAATTGGACTGCTTCCACAACTAGCTTAGTTGTAGTTTCTTGTAGTTTCTTTTCAATCAGTTTCTCATCGTTTATCACAAGAATCTTAGTAAGTTGAACAAAAGTCAAAAAGTATGTTTTATTTTACTCAATTGTACGATTTAGAGAATCCATATGTAGTAAAGCGTTGTATTACTACATATGATTTCATCTTCATTTAATTTTGACACACCTTTCAAAATGCTTCTCAGTGTCCCAGTGCACACATGCTTTGCGTGTGTAACTGGTTGTCTCAACCCGTGTTCCACATCCTAATCTTTCCTTCCTCAAGGTGTCAAACCAATCCACTAATTGGAAAAGATAAAAATCAACAAATTAACCATCAGTAAATTAATATAATAGTTAATTGTTGTTGTTTCTTAACTGTAACTAACTCAATCACTCTCTTAACCTCAAATGTAAAAACTTGTGTAGTCCTTACACAACCAATCGACTATTTCTTCTAAATTTAGCTTTGAAATGTTGTTATTTAATCATTTTGCTTCATCCAATCCCAGAAAGCAAGTTCCTTCCATCTCTCAAATTTGGTTTCATCAGGGATAGGCATTAATGCAGTGTGGACCAGTTCCTGCCCACAAAAAATTGCTTGCCTTTCTTTTCTTCTTATTTTCTTTTCAAAATTGCTTTTGTTTTGCGGTGCAAATCAATTCTTTTGTGCACCTACATTAGCCAATTTCAACACATAACACTGACAGTACACAGACAACACAAAAACTTACAGCAGAGACACAGCTCACAAACGATACAAACAAACAACGCTGCGCAAACGTCATCCCCTGTTTTGACGTTTTGGTTATACTTTTGTTTTCCCATCAGTGCCTTTTATCCTTCATGCAAATATTGTCACATCTTCCTTAAGCATCACTCTCTGAGAAAATCACACTGTCCCTGTTTCGCCTGCAGCCACAGCACCCCTCGTGCGAAGGGGGGGGGGGGGCGCAGCATCAATGTTGATTGGTCACAGGCTGGCCATTTCCTGCAACAACCATGATGCCGGCCCACCGCCCACACGAGCATAGCAAAGGCCCACGCGGACAGCCCCGCGACAACGCGTGAGCGCAGGCACGCCTATCAGTTTCACCTTCTCAAAGGGCAGGCCAACTCTGCTGTTGCCCTCCCCTATCATGTTCACCTTCAACATCTTTCAGTCTTCTACACAACATTTGCTGTCTCATTCTCGTCCTATCAAGCCACCATTCTAGTCACTTTCTGCCACACACGTCTTATTTTCTCTACTGCCACACACTGCTCATCTTAGTTTCTCCAACAAACTTAAACACATCATCGTCCACTTCTCAATTTCCCTATTATTGCTCAACAGCCTCCAGAACATTCTCCATTACTGATTTCTTCCACAGAACACACATCTCACTCGCACTCATACACACACCCATTCATGAGGATCCTCCGCGCGCACACGCACACACACACCAGCACAAAAGGATGACGCACAACATATAAGAACACATAGAAGCACTAAGAACATCTTTTTGCTCGTATTACTTGTCTGATTTATTCTCTATTTCACTTTTAGAAACTACGTGTAATTCTTTTCTATTTATTTAGCAAATTTTAACTTCAATGTTTCTATATCTTACTTTATCCTTTTAACATAAATATCTCCTTATATTTAAGCTAATTTTCTCCTTAATTTTGGCAGCCAGGTTCCCACTTCATTACATGGAAACCTGATCTGATTTGATTTTGGCCTAGTCATAGTGTTTCTGTTAATTTGTGCAGTCACGTGCCATGTGACCGTTTTCTCCGCAATTCCAGCATTTTATTGGAGGTTGCACAACTCCTCTTCCTCGGCCTCTAAAGCCTCCTTTAGACATTGCTCGCCCTCTCTGGCCTTTCTGTCCTCTGCCTGCATTTTAGTAAAAAGTGTCACTATCCTGATCTACCAGAAAAGTGTGTTTTGAAGCTTTCATTTGTTTTCATTTTTGTTTGTCTATTACTACTTTTTCCGCATGGAGGGCATGATTTATGTATTCCTCCCGCTATGATCTTTAGTTTTGAATTTGTAGCATGTGTTTTCTCTACGTGCTTCTCTACTTTCTCTAGACTTCTCCCTTCTTCTCTAACTCTGTAAATTTTGGTTTTCTCTTGCCTGCCTACTGTTAGGCCCAGTCTCATCATCTTCCTACCTGCAATACAGTGCTTTCTGAGCTCTCTCTCTTTCCCTCTCTTTCTCTCTCTCTCTTTCTCTCTCTCCCAAAACACTACATCATCAGATGCCTTCTTTAATTTCTTTAAGATTTATTTATGTTGTTTCGTTTATGGCACCTCTAAGTCCTAATAATTTGGTTGTCCCTCAAATTTATATTTTTTAACCCATTTATCGAAATCTTTTTTTTTAATCGGTTGGGATCCTGCCTTTCAATTATTTTCCAATCTTTGCATTTTAGTTCATGTCGGGGTAGGGACTTTCGCTTACTATTTAAGAGGAGCGCTCAAATGAGATCACTCTCAGTCAAACCGTTCACAAGCATACCACGCGCGTTTTTTTTTTTTTAAGAACAGAGGAGTCTGCCCCTCCTGCTGCGGAATTTAACTAACATAAAACGTTAGGGGGCTCCACATCCGCCCCTGCAGAATTTAACTGTTTCTAGTTGTACTTGATAGGGTCTAGAATTCTCAAGGTTTTTTTGTTTTGTTTTTTTAATAACAGAGGAGTCCGCCCCTCCTGCTGCAGAATTTAACTAGCTTGAAAGCTAGGGGGCTCCACATCCGCCCCTGCGGAATTTAACTGTTTCTATTTAGTAGAATTAATATTCCTACTCACGGTCTGCTGATTCTCTTCCTCGGAAGATCTCGTCAACCCTCCCGGTGTCCAGCCGGACTGATCGAGACAGTCCCGTCAAAGGGCTTTTGTTTTACCTCGGCCGAGGATTGTCACCTGCGTCGAAGAGCCCGCTGGAACCGTTCAAGGCGTGTCGAGATCCCGGAACGAGCCCCCAATTTCTGTCAGGTTTATTTCAATGACTGAATAACTATTAAGAGAAGAGCAACAGCAAACAAACCACAAGTGAGACAGAATATTAAGTCTTTTCTCGCGAGGAGTGCAGTACAGATAGCTTAATACAATCTCTACACACACTAAATATGTGTAGGCACTCCCGCTCTTTTTATTTGGATTTGCCCTACCCACAGTGTGAGACAAGCCCCTAAAGAAAGGAGGGGGAAAGCATGTGGGCTTTGCCTCGTAAGGAAAAATCACTAGGTGTTTACATACTAATAAAGACATCTGGGAAGAGGAGTTTGAGTGGACTGGATACAGAAGAGAAAACCTTTGACCTCAAGTAAAAACATAGCAAGGGAAGTTTTACGACATTGTGTAGGATGCAACAAACTAAGTTATTTATTACTGGTTATATACATTCCAACCTAATCCTACGATCAAGATAGTTAGGAAACCCTGACTTTAATGGTCACTTGGAGGTTCATCTGGGGTGCAAGACAGCAATGAGGCATGTTGTCTAACAAAGTGGTCATTGTTAGAAAGGAACTGTCCTTCCGTGGTACATCATAAAAACAGCAAGGCCAAACAGCAAGCATATAATGCAGTAATATTGCGGTAAGGCATTGATTAGAGAACGCATGATAACATATATATACATTTTTCTAACACTGATATTGAAATTAGTCACAAGTCAGATATGTTTTACAGCCAGGAGAAGACAATGAAGGTGCTTTCTGAATTTCCACTTACAGCTTTCTGGTGTTCTTTAGCGGTACCCAGAACCGAGTCCCAAACATGAGCAGAGGTCAGCAGGTCAGAGGGCGCCGTTTCCTCCTCACTTGAGGTGTCGCTTGATGGCAAGACGGTGGTCGCTTCTGTCAACGGAGCGCCATTGGCTCGCAGTACTAGAAAAGCCACCAAGCCCACCGCGAGAATTTGCGTGTCTAATGCGGAAGCAGAAGAAAATCATGAATGAATGGCAAAAGAGGAAGAAAATTCAGGAAACATTCATCACTGACTTACACATGTTGGGCATGTTGCGTCGAGATTACTCTTGCCTTGACCGCCTGCTCTCGTGGAACATGTCTTGACTTCTCATTGCACAGCCGTTATATATTCTACTGACCGCAGGGATTTCCGAATACCTTCCGGTTTCAATTATATACTGATGAAACCGATATTACACTCTTTTTTTTGGTGCATACAGCAGAATGCAATTACACAGAATGAAAAAAGACGAATTTAATCATTTTTAAAGAACAACAACTTTATTTCAATTATTTCAATTAAATTTCACAACAGGTCGGAGCAGATTTTATATGATGGACGACAACCAGGTGATTTGCCCGATCTACCGACGGCATCACGTGAAGGAGGGGCATGACGCTCTCCAAAGAATCCTCTGCCATCTCAGCAAGAGCAGCAGTGATTTGTGGATTTGCATGAAGCCTTCTCTCATCCATATGCAGAATATGCAGACCACTGAGCGAAGTCACTCTACTCAGAGCTACGTACCCCATGCCGTGTTCGAAAACACCTTTCAGCGAAACTGCAGCCTGTGACGTTGTCATGCCTTGTACCTTGTGGATCGTGCAGGCAAAAGCAAGCTTGATGGGAAACTGTCGGCGCGTCACTCCAGCCTTGTTCAGCTTCTCCTCCAGTCTGTCAATGTACACGGGGTTAGCAGCACGCGCTGTGTTACTCACATGATCAAGTTCCAACCCAAGTTTCTGGACACGGGCTTTGTTAGGGTGGTGTTCACTCTAACTTATTTTGCAAGGACCACACTGGAGACAAGTTAGTCGTTTTAGACACCTGCAGGCGGAGAGTTCACTCGTCGCTGTGCTCTCAGCGATAGTCGAATGAAATCTGACTCAGGCCTCGTCAGGCGCTTATTTATTGAGAGAAACAAAGTGGGGTTGAAAGTGGGGGTTTGGGAACACACAGTTTGGGTGAAGAGGGGTCCCCTGCTGATCAAAGCATAGCAGGGGACCTTTTACGACGTTCTGTAAACAAAGCAACTTTGATTGCTTCCTCTGCAGCTAGTCAATAAGTTGAAATGATCTTAGCACTTTGGTAAACTAATTTTGTCTAGACAGGACAAACTAGTTAAATTTTTACAGGTTATATTCCAACATAATCATACGATGAAGATATTCTGCAAACCCTAACATATCCCTCCTGTTTTATCATATGATTATGTCAACCTCGATCAATCAAACGCAAGTAAGAAAATACAATGAAAGCAATAACTTCCAGTGAAGGTGAGGTTTTCCCACAATACTCCAGTCCAAAGTATGTGCAACTCAAAAAACCT
>NW_026872305.1:0-31730 GCF_033458585.1 Syngnathus typhle | reverse complement strand
TTTTTCTGAATTGTGCCGCTCCCGTCACTCTGGTTAGGTTGGCATGGAAAAAAACGCTCTCGGGTGCTTTAGAGTGCCGAGTTTATCACTGTGCATGAAGAAATGACCACCTCCAACGTTTGGTTTATGTTTTATAAGCATTTTTTATTTTATTGCTTAAATCGCATTTTCTCGGCGAGCTGAGCACTTTTTCTGAATTGTGCCGCTCCCGTCACTCTGGTTAGGTTGGCATCGAAAAAAACGCTCTCGGGTGCTTTAGAGTGCCGAGTTTATCACTGCGCATGAAGAAATGACCACCTCCAACGTTTGGTTTATGTTTTATAAGCATTTTTAATTTTATTGCTTAAATCGCATTTTCTCGGCGAGCTGAGCACTTTTTCTGAATTGTGCCGCTCCCGTCACTCTGGTTAGGTTGGCATGGAAAAAAACGCTCTCGGGTGCTTTAGAGTGCCGAGTTTATTACTGCGTAATAAGAAATGACCATCTACAACGTTTGGTTTATGTTTTATAAGCATTTTAAATTTTATTGCTTAAATTGCATTTTCTCGGCGAGCTGAGCTATTTTTCTGAATTGTGCCGCTCCCGTCACTCTGGTTAGGTTGGCATGGAAAAAAACGCTCTCGGGTGCTTTAGAGTGCCGAGTTTATCACTGCGCATGAAGAAATGGCCACCTCCAACGTTTGGTTTATGTTTTATAAGCATTTTTAATTTTATTGCTTAAATCGCATTTTCTCGGCGAGCTGAGCACTTTTTCTGAATTGTGCCGCTCCCGTCACTCTGGTTAGGTTGGCATGGAAAAAAACGCTCTCGGGTGCTTTAGAGTGCCGAGTTTATTACTGCGTAATAAGAAATGACCATCTACAACGTTTGGTTTATGTTTTATAAGCATTTTTAATTTTATTGCTTAAATCGCATTTTCTCGGCGAGCTGAGCACTTTTTCTGAATTGTGCCGCTCCCGTCACTCTGGTTAGGTTGGCATCGAAAAAAACGCTCTCGGGTGCTTTAGAGTGCCGAGTTTATCACTGCGCATGAAGAAATGACCACCTCCAACGTTTGGTTTATGTTTTATAAGCATTTTTAATTTTATTGCTTAAATCGCATTTTCTCGGCGAGCTGAGCACTTTTTCTGAATTGTGCCGCTCCCGTCACTCTGGTTAGGTTGGCATCGAATAAAACGCTCTCGGGTGCTTTAGAGTCCCGAGTTTATCACTGCGCATGAAGAAATGACCACCTCCAACGTTTGGTTTATGTTTTATAAGCATTTTTAATTTTATTGCTTAAATCGCATTTTCTCGGCGAGCTGAGCACTTTTTCTGAATTGTGCCGCTCCCGTCACTCTGGTTAGGTTGGCATCGAAAAAAACGCTCTCGGGTGCTTTAGAGTGCCGAGTTTATCACTGCGCATGAAGAAATGACCACCTCCAACGTTTGGTTTATGTTTTATAAGCATTTTTAATTTTATTGCTTAAATCGCATTTTCTCGGCGAGCTGAGCACTTTTTCTGAATTGTGCCGCTCCCGTCACTCTGGTTAGGTTGGCATGGAAAAAAACGCTCTCGGGTGCTTTAGAGTGCCGAGTTTATCACTGTGCATGAAGAAATGACCACCTCCAACGTTTGGTTTATGTTTTATAAGCATTTTTAATTTTATTGCTTAAATCGCATTTTCTCGGCGAGCTGAGCGCTTTTTCTGAATTGTGCCGCTCCCGTCACTCTGGTTAGGTTGGCATGGAAAAAAACGCTCTCGGGTGCTTTAGAGTGCCGAGTTTATCACTGCGCATGAAGAAATGACCACCTCCAACGTTTGGTTTATGTTTTATAAGCATTTTTAATTTTATTGCTTAAATCGCATTTTCTCGGCGAGCTGAGCGCTTTTTCTGAATTGTGCCGCTCCCGTCACTCTGGTTAGGTTGGCATCGAAAAAAACGCTCTCGGGTGCTTTAGAGTGCCGAGTTTATCACTGCGCATGAAGAAATGACCACCTCCAACGTTTGGTTTATGTTTTATAAGCATTTTTAATTTTATTGCTTAAATCGCATTTACTCGGCGAGCTGAGCACTTTTTCTGAATTGTGCCGCTCCCGTCACTCTGGTTAGGTTGGCATCGAAAAAAACGCTCTTGGGTGCTTTAGAGTGCCGAGTTTATCACTGCGCATGAAGAAATGACCACCTCCAACGTTTGGTTTATGTTTTATAAGCATTTTTAATTTTATTGCTTAAATCGCATTTTCTCGGCGAGCTGAGCACTTTTTCTGAATTGTGCCGCTCCCGTCACTCTGGTTAGGTTGGCATGGAAAAAAACGCTCTCGGGTGCTTTAGAGTGCCGAGTTTATCACCGCGCATGAAGAAATGACCACCTCCAACGTTTGGTTTATGTTTTATAAGCATTTTTAATTTTATTGCTTAAATCGCATTTTCTCGGCGAGCTGAGCGCTTTTTCTGAATTGTGCCGCTCCCGTCACTCTGGTTAGGTTGGCATCGAATAAAACGCTCTCGGGTGCTTTAGAGTGCCGAGTTTATCACTGCGCATGAAGAAATGACCACCTCCAACGTTTGGTTTATGTTTTATAAGCATTTTTAATTTTATTGCTTAAATCGCATTTTCTCGGCGAGCTGAGCACTTTTTCTGAATTGTGCCGCTCCCGTCACTCTGGTTAGGTTGGCATGGAAAAAAACGCTCTCGGGTGCTTTAGAGTGCCGAGTTTATTACTGCGTAATAAGAAATGACCATCTACAACGTTTGGTTTATGTTTTATAAGCATTTTTAATTTTATTGCTTAAATCGCATTTTCTCGGCGAGCTGAGCACTTTTTCTGAATTGTGCCGCTCCCGTCACTCTGGTTAGGTTGGCATGGAAAAAAACGCTCTCGGGTGCTTTAGAGTGCCGAGTTTATCACTGCGCATGAAGAAATGACCACCTCCAACGTTTGGTTTATGTTTTATAAGCATTTTTAATTTTATTGCTTAAATCGCATTTTCTCGGCGAGCTGAGCACTTTTTCTGAATTGTGCCGCTCCCGTCACTCTGGTTAGGTTGGCATGGAAAAAAACGCTCTCGGGTGCTTTAGAGTGCCGAGTTTATCACTGCGCATGAAGAAATGACCACCTCCAACGTTTGGTTTATGTTTTATAAGCATTTTTAATTTTATTGCTTAAATCGCATTTTCTCGGCGAGCTGAGCACTTTTTCTGAATTGTGCCGCTCCCGTCACTCTGGTTAGGTTGGCATGGAAAAAAAGGCTCTCGGGTGCTTTAGAGTGCCGAGTTTATTACTGCGTAATAAGAAATGACCATCTACAACGTTTGGTTTATGTTTTATAAGCATTTTTAATTTTATTGCTTAAATCGCATTTTCTCGGCGAGCTGAGCACTTTTTCTGAATTGTGCCGCTCCCGTCACTCTGGTTAGGTTGGCATCGAAAAAAACGCTCTCGGGTGCTTTAGAGTGCCGAGTTTATCACTGCGCATGAAGAACTGACCACCTCCAACGTTTGGTTTATGTTTTATAAGCATTTTTAATTTTATTGCTTAAATCGCATTTTCTCGGCGAGCTGAGCACTTTTTCTGAATTGTGCCGCTCCCGTCACTCTGGTTAGGTTGGCATGGAAAAAAACGCTCTCGGGTGCTTTAGAGTGCCGAGTTTATTACTGCGTAATAAGAAATGACCATCTACAACGTTTGGTTTATGTTTTATAAGCATTTTTAATTTTATTGCTTAAATCGCATTTTCTCGGCGAGCTGAGCACTTTTTCTGAATTGTGCCGCTCCCGTCACTCTGTTTAGGTTGGCATGGAAAAAAACGCTCTCGGGTGCTTTAGAGTGCCGAGTTTATCACTGCACATGAAGAAAAGACCACCTCCAACGTTTGGTTTATGTTTTATAAGCATTTTTAATTTTATTGCTTAAATCGCATTTTCTCGGCGAGCTGAGCGCTTTTTCTGAATTGTGCCGCTCCCGTCACTCTGGTTAGGTTGGCATCGAAAAAAACGCTCTCGGGTGCTTTAGAGTGCCGAGTTTATTACTGCGTAATAAGAAATGACCATTTACAACGTTTGGTTTATGTTTTATAAGCATTTTTAATTTTATTGCTTAAATCGCATTTTCTCGGCGAGCTGAGCACTTTTTCTGAATTGTGCCGCTCCCGTCACTCTGGTTAGGTTGGCATCGAAAAAAACGCTCTCGGGTGCTTTAGAGTGCCGAGTTTATCACTGCGCATGAAGAAATGACCACCTCCAACGTTTGGTTTATGTTTTATAAGCATTTTTAATTTTATTGCTTAAATCGCATTTTCTCGGCGAGCTGAGCACTTTTTCTGAATTGTGCCGCTCCCGTCACTCTGGTTAGGTTGGCATCGAAAAAAACGCTCTCGGGTGCTTTAGAGTGCCGAGTTTATCACTGCGCATGAAGAAATGACCACCTCCAACGTTTGGTTTATGTTTTATAAGCATTTTTAATTTTATTGCTTAAATCGCATTTTCTCGGCGAGCTGAGCACTTTTTCTGAATTGTGCCGCTCCCGTCACTCTGGTTAGGTTGGCATCGAAAAAAACGCTCTCGGGTGCTTTAGAGTGCCGAGTTTATCACTGCGCATGAAGAAATGACCACCTCCAACGTTTGGTTTATGTTTTATAAGCATTTTTAATTTTATTGCTTAAATCGCATTTTCTCGGCGAGCTGAGCACTTTTTCTGAATTGTGCCGCTCCCGTCACTCTGGTTAGGTTGGCATGGAAAAAAACGCTCTCGGGTGCTTTAGAGTGCCGAGTTTATTACTGCGTAATAAGAAATGACCATCTACAACGTTTGGTTTATGTTTTATAAGCATTTTTAATTTTATTGCTTAAATCGCATTTTCTCGGCGAGCTGAGCACTTTTTCTGAATTGTGCCGCTCCCGTCACTCTGTTTAGGTTGGCATGGAAAAAAACGCTCTCGGGTGCTTTAGAGTGCCGAGTTTATCACTGCACATGAAGAAAAGACCACCTCCAACGTTTGGTTTATGTTTTATAAGCATTTTTAATTTTATTGCTTAAATCGCATTTTCTCGGCGAGCTGAGCGCTTTTTCTGAATTGTGCCGCTCCCGTCACTCTGGTTAGGTTGGCATCGAAAAAAACGCTCTCGGGTGCTTTAGAGTGCCGAGTTTATTACTGCGTAATAAGAAATGACCATTTACAACGTTTGGTTTATGTTTTATAAGCATTTTTAATTTTATTGCTTAAATCGCATTTTCTCGGCGAGCTGAGCACTTTTTCTGAATTGTGCCGCTCCCGTCACTCTGGTTAGGTTGGCATCGAAAAAAACGCTCTCGGGTGCTTTAGAGTGCCGAGTTTATCACTGTGCATGAAGAAATGACCACCTCCAACGTTTGGTTTATGTTTTATAAGCATTTTTAATTTTATTGCTTAAATCGCATTTTCTCGGCGAGCTGAGCGCTTTTTCTGAATTGTGCCGCTCCCGTCACTCTGGTTAGGTTGGCATCGAAAAAAACGCTCTCGGGTGCTTTAGAGTGCCGAGTTTATTACTGCGTAATAAGAAATGACCATCTACAACGTTTGGTTTATGTTTTATAAGCATTTTTAATTTTATTGCTTAAATCGCATTTTCTCGGCGAGCTGAGCACTTTTTCTGAATTGTGCCGCTCCCGTCACTCTGGTTAGGTTGGCATCGAAAAAAACGCTCTCGGGTGCTTTAGAGTGCCGAGTTTATCACTGTGCATGAAGAAATGACCACCTCCAACGTTTGGTTTATGTTTTATAAGCATTTTTAATTTTATTGCTTAAATCGCATTTTCTCGGCGAGCTGAGCGCTTTTTCTGAATTGTGCCGCTCCCGTCACTCTGGTTAGGTTGGCATCGAAAAAAACGCTCTTGGGTGCTTTAGAGTGCCGAGTTTATCACTGCGCATGAAGAAATGACCACCTCCAACGTTTGGTTTATGTTTTATAAGCATTTTTAATTTTATTGCTTAAATCGCATTTTCTCGGCGAGCTGAGCACTTTTTCTGAATTGTGCCGCTCCCGTCACTCTGGTTAGGTTGGCATCGAAAAAAACGCTCTCGGGTGCTTTAGAGTGCCGAGTTTATCACTGCGCATGAAGAAATGACCAACTCCAACGTTTGGTTTATGTTTTATAAGCATTTTTAATTTTATTGCTTAAATCGCATTTTCTCGGCGAGCTGAGCACTTTTTCTGAAATGTGCCGCTCCCGTCACTCTGGTTAGGTTGGCATCGAAAAAAACGCTCTCGGGTGCTTTAGAGTGCCGAGTTTATCACTACGCATGAAGAAATGACCACCTCCAACGTTTGGTTTATGTTTTATAAGCATTTTTAATTTTATTGCTTAAATCGCATTTTCTCGGCGAGCTGAGCACTTTTTCTGAATTGTGCCGCTCCCGTCACTCTGGTTAGGTTGGCATCGAATAAAACGCTCTCGGGTGCTTTAGAGTGCCGAGTTTATCACTGCGCATGAAGAAATGACCACCTCCAACGTTTGGTTTATGTTTTATAAGCATTTTTAATTTTATTGCTTAAATCGCATTTTCTCGGCGAGCTGAGCACTTTTTCTGAATTGTGCCGCTCCCGTCACTCTGGTTAGGTTGGCATCCAAAAAAACGCTCTCGGGTGCTTTAGAGTGCCGAGTTTATCACTGCGCATGAAGAAATGACCACCTCCAACGTTTGGTTTAGGTTTTATAAGCATTTTTAATTTTATTGCTTAAATCGCATTTTCTCGGCGAGCTGAGCACTTTTTCTGAATTGTGCCGCTCCCGTCACTCTGGTTAGGTTGGCATCGAAAAAAACGCTCTCGGGTGCTTTAGAGTGCCGAGTTTATCACTGTGCATGAAGAAATGACCACCTCCAACGTTTGGTTTATGTTTTATAAGCATTTTTAATTTTATTGCTTAAATCGCATTTTCTCGGCGAGCTGATCACTTTTTCTGAATTGTGCCGCTCCCGTCACTCTGGTTAGGTTGGCATGGAAAAAAACGCTCTCGGGTGCTTTAGAGTGCCGAGTTTATCACTGCGCATGAAGAAATGACCACCTCCAACGTTTGGTTTATGTTTTATAAGCATTTTTAATTTTATTGCTTAAATCGCATTTTCTCGGCGAGCTGAGCACTTTTTCTGAATTGTGCCGCTCCCGTCACTCTGGTTAGGTTGGCATGGAAAAAAACGCTCTCGGGTGCTTTAGAGTGCCGAGTTTATCACTGTGCATGAAGAAATGACCACCTCCAACGTTTGGTTTATGTTTTATAAGCATTTTTAATTTTATTGCTTAAATCGCATTTTCTCGGCGAGCTGAGCACTTTTTCTGAATTGTGCCGCTCCCGTCACTCTGGTTAGGTTGGCATCGAAAAAAACGCTCTCGGGTGCTTTAGAGTGCCGAGTTTATCACTGCGCATGAAGAAATGACCACCTCCAACGTTTGGTTTATGTTTTATAAGCATTTTTAATTTTATTGCTTAAATCGCATTTTCTCGGCGAGCTGAGCACTTTTTCTGAATTGTGCCGCTCCCGTCACTCTGGTTAGGTTGGCATGGAAAAAAACGCTCTCGGGTGCTTTAGAGTGCCGAGTTTATTACTGCGTAATAAGAAATGACCATCTACAACGTTTGGTTTATATTTTATAAGCATTTTTAATTTTATTGCTTAAATCGCATTTTCTCGGCGAGCTGAGCACTTTTTCTGAATTGTGCCGCTCCCGTCACTCTGTTTAGGTTGGCATGGAAAAAAACGCTCTCGGGTGCTTTAGAGTGCCGAGTTTATCACTGCGCATGAAGAAAAGACCACCTCCAACGTTTGGTTTATGTTTTATAAGCATTTTTAATTTTATTGCTTAAATCGCATTTTCTCGGCGAGCTGAGCGCTTTTTCTGTATTGTGCCGCTCCCGTCACTCTGGTTAGGTTGGCATCGAAAAAACGCTCTCGGGTGCTTTAGAGTGCCGAGTTTATTACTGCGTAATAAGAAATGACCATTTACAACGTTTGGTTTATGTTTTATAAGCATTTTTAATTTTATTGCTTAAATCGCATTTTCTCGGCGAGCTGAGCACTTTTTCTGAATTGTGCCGCTCCCGTCACTCTGGTTAGGTTGGCATCGAAAAAAACGCTCTCGGGTGCTTTAGAGTGCCGAGTTTATCACTGTGCATGAAGAAATGACCACCTCCAACGTTTGGTTTATGTTTTATAAGCATTTTTAATTTTATTGCTTAAATCGCATTTTCTCGGCGAGCTGAGCGCTTTTTCTGAATTGTGCCGCTCCCGTCACTCTGGTTAGGTTGGCATCGAAAAAAACGCTCTCGGGTGCTTTAGAGTGCCGAGTTTATCACTGCGCATGAAGAAATGACCACCTCCAACGTTTGGTTTATGTTTTATAAGCATTTTTAATTTTATTGCTTAAATCGCATTTTCTCGGCGAGCTGAGCACTTTTTCTGAATTGTGCCGCTCCCGTCACTCTGGTTAGGTTGGCATCAAATAAAACGCTCTCGGGTGCTTTAGAGTGCCGAGTTTATCACTGCGCATGAAGAAATGACCACCTCCAACGTTTGGTTTATGTTTTATAAGCATTTTTAATTTTATTGCTTAAATCGCATTTTCTCGGCGAGCTGAGCACTTTTTCTGAATTGTGCCGCTCCCGTCACTCTGGTTAGGTTGGCATGGAAAAAAACGCTCTCGGGTGCTTTAGAGTGCCGAGTTTATCACTGCGCATGAAGAAATGACCACCTCCAACGTTTGGTTTATGTTTTATAAGCATTTTTAATTTTATTGCTTAAATCGCATTTTCTCGGCGAGCTGAGCACTTTTTCTGAATTGTGCCGCTCCCGTCACTCTGGTTAGGTTGGCATGGAAAAAAACGCTCTCGGGTGCTTTAGAGTGCCGAGTTTATCACTGCGCATGAAGAAATGACCACCTCCAACGTTTGGTTTATGTTTTATAAGCATTTTTAATTTTATTGCTTAAATCGCATTTTCTCGGCGAGCTGAGCACTTTTTCTGAATTGTGCCGCTCCCGTCACTCTGGTTAGGTTGGCATCGAATAAAACGCTCTCGGGTGCTTTAGAGTCCCGAGTTTATCACTGCGCATGAAGAAATGACCACCTCCAACGTTTGGTTTATGTTTTATAAGCATTTTTAATTTTATTGCTTAAATCGCATTTTCTCGGCGAGCTGAGCGCTTTTTCTGAATTGTGCCGCTCCCGTCACTCTGGTTAGGTTGGCATCGAAAAAAACGCTCTCGGGTGCTTTAGAGTGCCGAGTTTATCACTGCGCACGAAGAAATGACCACCTCCAACGTTTGGTTTATGTTTTATAAGCATTTTTAATTTTATTGCTTAAATCGCATTTACTCGGCGAGCTGAGCACTTTTTCTGAATTGTGCCGCTCCCGTCACTCTGGTTAGGTTGGCATGGAAAAAAACGCTCTCGGGTGCTTTAGAGTGCCGAGTTTATCACTGCGCATGAAGAAATGACCACCTCCAACGTTTGGTTTATGTTTTATAAGCATTTTTAATTTTATTGCTTAAATCGCATTTTCTCGGCGAGCTGAGCACTTTTTCTGAATTGTGCCGCTCCCGTCACTCTGGTTAGGTTGGCATGGAAAAAAACGCTCTCGGGTGCTTTAGAGTGCCGAGTTTATTACTGCGTAATAAGAAATGACCATCTACAACGTTTGGTTTATGTTTTATAAGCATTTTTAATTTTATTGCTTAAATCGCATTTTCTCGGCGAGCTGAGCACTTTTTCTGAATTGTGCCGCTCCCGTCACTCTGGTTAGGTTGGCATCGAAAAAAACGCTCTCGGGTGCTTTAGAGTGCCGAGTTTATCACTGCGCATGAAGAAATGACCACCTCCAACGTTTGGTTTATGTTTTATAAGCATTTTTAATTTTATTGCTTAAATCGCATTTTCTCGGCGAGCTGAGCACTTTTTCTGAATTGTGCCGCTCCCGTCACTCTGGTTAGGTTGGCATGGAAAAAAACGCTCTCGGGTGCTTTAGAGTGCCGAGTTTATTACTGCGTAATAAGAAATGACCATCTACAACGTTTGGTTTATGTTTTATAAGCATTTTTAATTTTATTGCTTAAATCGCATTTTCTCGGCGAGCTGAGCACTTTTTCTGAATTGTG
Organism: Syngnathus typhle; assembly: GCF_033458585.1. NCBI lineage: Eukaryota > Metazoa > Chordata > Actinopteri > Syngnathiformes > Syngnathidae > Syngnathus > Syngnathus typhle. The sequence goes on along the minus strand of NW_026872305.1, from coordinate 21,618 downwards.
CCGCTCCCGTCACTCTGTTTAGGTTGGCATGGAAAAAAACGCTCTCGGGTGCTTTAGAGTGCCGAGTTTATCACTGCACATGAAGAAAAGACCACCTCCAACGTTTGGTTTATGTTTTATAAGCATTTTTAATTTTATTGCTTAAATCGCATTTTCTCGGCGAGCTGAGCGCTTTTTCTGAATTGTGCCGCTCCCGTCACTCTGGTTAGGTTGGCATCGAAAAAAACGCTCTCGGGTGCTTTAGAGTGCCGAGTTTATTACTGCGTAATAAGAAATGACCATTTACAACGTTTGGTTTATGTTTTATAAGCATTTTTAATTTTATTGCTTAAATCGCATTTTCTCGGCGAGCTGAGCACTTTTTCTGAATTGTGCCGCTCCCGTCACTCTGGTTAGGTTGGCATCGAAAAAAACGCTCTCGGGTGCTTTAGAGTGCCGAGTTTATCACTGCGCATGAAGAAATGACCACCTCCAACGTTTGGTTTATGTTTTATAAGCATTTTTAATTTTATTGCTTAAATCGCATTTTCTCGGCGAGCTGAGCACTTTTTCTGAATTGTGCCGCTCCCGTCACTCTGGTTAGGTTGGCATCGAAAAAAACGCTCTCGGGTGCTTTAGAGTGCCGAGTTTATCACTGCGCATGAAGAAATGACCACCTCCAACGTTTGGTTTATGTTTTATAAGCATTTTTAATTTTATTGCTTAAATCGCATTTTCTCGGCGAGCTGAGCACTTTTTCTGAATTGTGCCGCTCCCGTCACTCTGGTTAGGTTGGCATGGAAAAAAACGCTCTCGGGTGCTTTAGAGTGCCGAGTTTATCACTGCGCATGAAGAAATGACCACCTCCAACGTTTGGTTTATGTTTTATAAGCATTTTTAATTTTATTGCTTAAATCGCATTTTCTCGGCGAGCTGAGCACTTTTTCTGAATTGTGCCGCTCCCGTCACTCTGGTTAGGTTGGCATGGAAAAAAACGCTCTCGGGTGCTTTAGAGTGCCGAGTTTATTACTGCGTAATAAGAAATGACCATCTACAACGTTTGGTTTATGTTTTATAAGCATTTTTAATTTTATTGCTTAAATCGCATTTTCTCGGCGAGCTGAGCACTTTTTCTGAATTGTGCCGCTCCCGTCACTCTGGTTAGGTTGGCATCGAAAAAAACGCTCTCGGGTGCTTTAGAGTGCCGAGTTTATCACTGCGCATGAAGAAATGACCACCTCCAACGTTTGGTTTATGTTTTATAAGCATTTTTAATTTTATTGCTTAAATCGCATTTTCTCGGCGAGCTGAGCACTTTTTCTGAATTGTGCCGCTCCCGTCACTCTGTTTAGGTTGGCATGGAAAAAAACGCTCTCGGGTGCTTTAGAGTGCCGAGTTTATCACTGCACATGAAGAAAAGACCACCTCCAACGTTTGGTTTATGTTTTATAAGCATTTTTAATTTTATTGCTTAAATCGCATTTTCTCGGCGAGCTGAGCGCTTTTTCTGAATTGTGCCGCTCCCGTCACTCTGGTTAGGTTGGCATCGAAAAAAACGCTCTCGGGTGCTTTAGAGTGCCGAGTTTATTACTGCGTAATAAGAAATGACCATTTACAACGTTTGGTTTATGTTTTATAAGCATTTTTAATTTTATTGCTTAAATCGCATTTTCTCGGCGAGCTGAGCACTTTTTCTGAATTGTGCCGCTCCCGTCACTCTGTTTAGGTTGGCATGGAAAAAAACACTCTCGGGTGCTTTAGAGTGCCGAGTTTATCACTGCGCATGAAGAAAAGACCACCTCCAACGTTTGGTTTATGTTTTATAAGCATTTTTAATTTTATTGCTTAAATCGCATTTTCTCGGCGAGCTGAGCACTTTTTCTGAATTGTGCCGCTCCCGTCACTCTGGTTAGGTTGGCATGGAAAAAAACGCTCTCGGGTGCTTTAGAGTGCCGAGTTTATCACTGCGCATGAAGAAATGGCCACCTCCAACGTTTGGTTTATGTTTTATAAGCATTTTTAATTTTATTGCTTAAATCGCATTTTCTCGGCGAGCTGAGCACTTTTTCTGAATTGTGCCGCTCCCGTCACTCTGGTTAGGTTGGCATCGAAAAAAACGCTCTCGGGTGCTTTAGAGTGCCGAGTTTATCACTGCGCATGAAGAAATGACCACCTCCAACGTTTGGTTTATGTTTTATAAGCATTTTTAATTTTATTGCTTAAATTGCATTTTCTCGGCGAGCTGAGCACTTTTTCTGAATTGTGCCGCTCCCGTCACTCTGGTTAGGTTGGCATGGAAAAAATCGCTCTCGGGTGCTTTAGAGTGCCGAGTTTATTACTGCGTAATAAGAAATGACCATCTACAACGTTTGGTTTATGTTTTATAAGCATTTTTAATTTTATTGCTTAAATCGCATTTTCTCGGCGAGCTGAGCACTTTTTCTGAATTGTGCCGCTCCCGTCACTCTGGTTAGGTTGGCATGGAAAAAAACGCTCTCGGGTGCTTTAGAGTGCCGAGTTTATTACTGCGTAATAAGAAATGACCACCTCCAACGTTTGGTTTATGTTTTATAAGCATTTTTAATTTTATTGCTTAAATCGCATTTTCTCGGCGAGCTGAGCGCTTTTTCTGAATTGTGCCGCTCCCGTCACTCTGGTTAGGTTGGCATCGAAAAAAACGCTCTCGGGTGCTTTAGAGTGCCGAGTTTATTACTGCGTAATAAGAAATGACCATTTACAACGTTTGGTTTATGTTTTATAAGCATTTTTAATTTTATTGCTTAAATCGCATTTTCTCGGCGAGCTGAGCACTTTTTCTGAATTGTGCCGCTCCCGTCACTCTGGTTAGGTTGGCATCGAAAAAAACGCTCTCGGGTGCTTTAGAGTGCCGAGTTTATCACTGCGCATGAAGAAATGACCACCTCCAACGTTTGGTTTATGTTTTATAAGCATTTTTAATTTTATTGCTTAAATCGCATTTTCTCGGCGAGCTGAGCACTTTTTCTGAATTGTGCCGCTCCCGTCACTCTGGTTAGGTTGGCATCGAAAAAAACGCTCTCGGGTGCTTTAGAGTGCCGAGTTTATCACTGCGCATGAAGAAATGACCACCTCCAACGTTTGGTTTATGTTTTATAAGCATTTTTAATTTTATTGCTTAAATCGCATTTTCTCGGCGAGCTGAGCACTTTTTCTGAATTGTGCCGCTCCCGTCACTCTGGTTAGGTTGGCATCGAAAAAAACGCTCTCGGGTGCTTTAGAGTGCCGAGTTTATCACTGCGCATGAAGAAATGACCACCTCCAACGTTTGGTTTATGTTTTATAAGCATTTTTAATTTTATTGCTTAAATCGCATTTTCTCGGCGAGCTGAGCACTTTTTCTGAATTGTGCCGCTCCCGTCACTCTGGTTAGGTTGGCATGGAAAAAAACGCTCTCGGGTGCTTTAGAGTGCCGAGTTTATTACTGCGTAATAAGAAATGACCATCTACAACGTTTGGTTTATGTTTTATAAGCATTTTTAATTTTATTGCTTAAATCGCATTTTCTCGGCGAGCTGAGCACTTTTTCTGAATTGTGCCGCTCCCGTCACTCTGTTTAGGTTGGCATGGAAAAAAACGCTCTCGGGTGCTTTAGAGTGCCGAGTTTATCACTGCACATGAAGAAAAGACCACCTCCAACGTTTGGTTTATGTTTTATAAGCATTTTTAATTTTATTGCTTAAATCGCATTTTCTCGGCGAGCTGAGCGCTTTTTCTGAATTGTGCCGCTCCCGTCACTCTGGTTAGGTTGGCATCGAAAAAAACGCTCTCGGGTGCTTTAGAGTGCCGAGTTTATTACTGCGTAATAAGAAATGACCATTTACAACGTTTGGTTTATGTTTTATAAGCATTTTTAATTTTATTGCTTAAATCGCATTTTCTCGGCGAGCTGAGCACTTTTTCTGAATTGTGCCGCTCCCGTCACTCTGGTTAGGTTGGCATCGAAAAAAACGCTCTCGGGTGCTTTAGAGTGCCGAGTTTATCACTGTGCATGAAGAAATGACCACCTCCAACGTTTGGTTTATGTTTTATAAGCATTTTTAATTTTATTGCTTAAATCGCATTTTCTCGGCGAGCTGAGCGCTTTTTCTGAATTGTGCCGCTCCCGTCACTCTGGTTAGGTTGGCATCGAAAAAAACGCTCTCGGGTGCTTTAGAGTGCCGAGTTTATTACTGCGTAATAAGAAATGACCATCTACAACGTTTGGTTTATGTTTTATAAGCATTTTTAATTTTATTGCTTAAATCGCATTTTCTCGGCGAGCTGAGCACTTTTTCTGAATTGTGCCGCTCCCGTCACTCTGGTTAGGTTGGCATCGAAAAAAACGCTCTCGGGTGCTTTAGAGTGCCGAGTTTATCACTGTGCATGAAGAAATGACCACCTCCAACGTTTGGTTTATGTTTTATAAGCATTTTTAATTTTATTGCTTAAATCGCATTTTCTCGGCGAGCTGAGCGCTTTTTCTAAATTGTGCCGCTCCCGTCACTCTGGTTAGGTTGGCATCGAAAAAAACGCTCTTGGGTGCTTTAGAGTGCCGAGTTTATCACTGCGCATGAAGAAATGACCACCTCCAACGTTTGGTTTATGTTTTATAAGCATTTTTAATTTTATTGCTTAAATCGCATTTTCTCGGCGAGCTGAGCACTTTTTCTGAATTGTGCCGCTCCCGTCACTCTGGTTAGGTTGGCATCCAAAAAAACGCTCTCGGGTGCTTTAGAGTGCCGAGTTTATCACTGCGCATGAAGAAATGACCACCTCCAACGTTTGGTTTAGGTTTTATAAGCCTTTTTAATTTTATTGCTTAAATCGCATTTTCTCGGCGAGCTGAGCACTTTTTCTGAATTGTGCCGCTCCCGTCACTCTGGTTAGGTTGGCATCGAAAAAAACGCTCTCGGGTGCTTTAGAGTGCCGAGTTTATCACTGTGCATGAAGAAATGACCACCTCCAACGTTTGGTTTATGTTTTATAAGCATTTTTAATTTTATTGCTTAAATCGCATTTTCTCGGCGAGCTGAGCACTTTTTCTGAATTGTGCCGCTCCCGTCACTCTGGTTAGGTTGGCATGGAAAAAAACGCTCTCGGGTGCTTTAGAGTGCCGAGTTTATCACTGCGCATGAAGAAATGACCACCTCCAACGTTTGGTTTATGTTTTATAAGCATTTTTAATTTTATTGCTTAAATCGCATTTTCTCGGCGAGCTGAGCACTTTTTCTGAATTGTGCCGCTCCCGTCACTCTGGTTAGGTTGGCATGGAAAAAAACGCTCTCGGGTGCTTTAGAGTGCCGAGTTTATCACTGTGCATGAAGAAATGACCACCTCCAACGTTTGGTTTATGTTTTATAAGCATTTTTTATTTTATTGCTTAAATCGCATTTTCTCGGCGAGCTGAGCACTTTTTCTGAATTGTGCCGCTCCCGTCACTCTGGTTAGGTTGGCATGGAAAAAAACGCTCTCGGGTGCTTTAGAGTGCCGAGTTTATCACTGCGCATGAAGAAATGACCACCTCCAACGTTTGGTTTATGTTTTATAAGCATTTTTAATTTTATTGCTTAAATCGCATTTTCTCGGCGAGCTGAGCACTTTTTCTGAATTGTGCCGCTCCCGTCACTCTGGTTAGGTTGGCATGGAAAAAAACGCTCTCGGGTGCTTTAGAGTGCCGAGTTTATTACTGCGTAATAAGAAATGACCATCTACAACGTTTGGTTTATGTTTTATAAGCATTTTAAATTTTATTGCTTAAATTGCATTTTCTCGGCGAGCTGAGCACTTTTTCTGAATTGTGCCGCTCCCGTCACTCTGGTTAGGTTGGCATCGAAAAAAACGCTCTCGGGTGCTTTAGAGTGCCGAGTTTATCACTGCGCATGAAGAAATGACCACCTCCAACGTTTGGTTTATGTTTTATAAGCATTTTTAATTTTATTGCTTAAATCGCATTTTCTCGGCGAGCTGAGCACTTTTTCTGAATTGTGCCGCTCCCGTCACTCTGGTTAGGTTGGCATCGAAAAAAACGCTCTCGGGTGCTTTAGAGTGCCGAGTTTATCACTGCGCATGAAGAAATGACCACCTCCAACGTTTGGTTTATGTTTTATAAGCATTTTTAATTTTATTGCTTAAATCGCATTTTCTCGGCGAGCTGAGCGCTTTTTCTGAATTGTGCCGCTCCCGTCACTCTGGTTAGGTTGGCATCGAAAAAAACGCTCTCGGGTGCTTTAGAGTGCCGAGTTTATCACTGCGCATGAAGAAATGACCACCTCCAACGTTTGGTTTATGTTTTATAAGCATTTTTAATTTTATTGCTTAAATCGCATTTTCTCGGCGAGCTGAGCGCTTTTTCTGAATTGTGCCGCTCCCGTCACTCTGGTTAGGTTGGCATCGAAAAAAACGCTCTCGGGTGCTTTAGAGTGCCGAGTTTATCACTGCGCATGAAGAAATGACCACCTCCAACGTTTGGTTTATGTTTTATAAGCATTTTTAATTTTATTGCTTAAATCGCATTTTCTCGGCGAGCTGAGCACTTTTTCTGAATTGTGCCGCTCCCGTCACTCTGGTTAGGTTGGCATCGAATAAAACGCTCTCGGGTGCTTTAGAGTCCCGAGTTTATCACTGCGCATGAAGAAATGACCACCTCCAACGTTTGGTTTATGTTTTATAAGCATTTTTAATTTTATTGCTTAAATCGCATTTTCTCGGCGAGCTGAGCACTTTTTCTGAATTGTGCCGCTCCCGTCACTCTGGTTAGGTTGGCATCGAAAAAAACGCTCTCGGGTGCTTTAGAGTGCCGAGTTTATCACTGCGCATGAAGAAATGACCACCTCCAACGTTTGGTTTATGTTTTATAAGCATTTTTAATTTTATTGCTTAAATCGCATTTTCTCGGCGAGCTGAGCACTTTTTCTGAATTGTGCCGCTCCCGTCACTCTGGTTAGGTTGGCATCGAAAAAAACGCTCTCGGGTGCTTTAGAGTGCCGAGTTTATCACTGTGCATGAAGAAATGACCACCTCCAACGTTTGGTTTATGTTTTATAAGCATTTTTAATTTTATTGCTTAAATCGCATTTTCTCGGCGAGCTGAGCGCTTTTTCTGAATTGTGCCGCTCCCGTCACTCTGGTTAGGTTGGCATGGAAAAAAACGCTCTCGGGTGCTTTAGAGTGCCGAGTTTATCACTGCGCATGAAGAAATGACCACCTCCAACGTTTGGTTTATGTTTTATAAGCATTTTTAATTTTATTGCTTAAATCGCATTTTCTCGGCGAGCTGAGCGCTTTTTCTGAATTGTGCCGCTCCCGTCACTCTGGTTAGGTTGGCATCGAAAAAAACGCTCTCGGGTGCTTTAGAGTGCCGAGTTTATCACTGCGCATGAAGAAATGACCACCTCCAACGTTTGGTTTATGTTTTATAAGCATTTTTAATTTTATTGCTTAAATCGCATTTACTCGGCGAGCTGAGCACTTTTTCTGAATTGTGCCGCTCCCGTCACTCTGGTTAGGTTGGCATCGAAAAAAACGCTCTCGGGTGCTTTAGAGTGCCGAGTTTATCACTGCGCATGAAGAAATGACCACCTCCAACGTTTGGTTTATGTTTTATAAGCATTTTTAATTTTATTGCTTAAATCGCATTTTCTCGGCGAGCTGAGCACTTTTTCTGAATTGTGCCGCTCCCGTCACTCTGGTTAGGTTGGCATGGAAAAAAACGCTCTCGGGTGCTTTAGAGTGCCGAGTTTATCACTGCGCATGAAGAAATGACCACCTCCAACGTTTGGTTTATGTTTTATAAGCATTTTTAATTTTATTGCTTAAATCGCATTTTCTCGGCGAGCTGAGCGCTTTTTCTGAATTGTGCCGCTCCCGTCACTCTGGTTAGGTTGGCATCGAATAAAACGCTCTCGGGTGCTTTAGAGTGCCGAGTTTATCACTGCGCATGAAGAAATGACCACCTCCAACGTTTGGTTTATGTTTTATAAGCATTTTTAATTTTATTGCTTAAATCGCATTTTCTCGGCGAGCTGAGCACTTTTTCTGAATTGTGCCGCTCCCGTCACTCTGGTTAGGTTGGCATGGAAAAAAACGCTCTCGGGTGCTTTAGAGTGCCGAGTTTATTACTGCGTAATAAGAAATGACCATCTACAACGTTTGGTTTATGTTTTATAAGCATTTTTAATTTTATTGCTTAAATCGCATTTTCTCGGCGAGCTGAGCACTTTTTCTGAATTGTGCCGCTCCCGTCACTCTGGTTAGGTTGGCATCGAAAAAAACGCTCTCGGGTGCTTTAGAGTGCCGAGTTTATCACTGCGCATGAAGAAATGACCACCTCCAACGTTTGGTTTATGTTTTATAAGCATTTTTAATTTTATTGCTTAAATCGCATTTTCTCGGCGAGCTGAGCACTTTTTCTGAATTGTGCCGCTCCCGTCACTCTGGTTAGGTTGGCATGGAAAAAAACGCTCTCGGGTGCTTTAGAGTGCCGAGTTTATTACTGCGTAATAAGAAATGACCATCTACAACGTTTGGTTTATGTTTTATAAGCATTTTTAATTTTATTGCTTAAATCGCATTTTCTCGACGAGCTGAGCACTTTTTCTGAATTGTGCCGCTCCCGTCACTCTGTTTAGGTTGGCATGGAAAAAAACGCTCTCGGGTGCTTTAGAGTGCCGAGTTTATCACTGCACATGAAGAAAAGACCACCTCCAACGTTTGGTTTATGTTTTATAAGCATTTTTAATTTTATTGCTTAAATCGCATTTTCTCGGCGAGCTGAGCGCTTTTTCTGAATTGTGCCGCTCCCGTCACTCTGGTTAGGTTGGCATCGAAAAAAACGCTCTCGGGTGCTTTAGAGTGCCGAGTTTATTACTGCGTAATAAGAAATGACCATTTACAACGTTTGGTTTATGTTTTATAAGCATTTTTAATTTTATTGCTTAAATCGCATTTTCTCGGCGAGCTGAGCACTTTTTCTGAATTGTGCCGCTCCCGTCACTCTGGTTAGGTTGGCATCGAAAAAAACGCTCTCGGGTGCTTTAGAGTGCCGAGTTTATCACTGCGCATGAAGAAATGACCACCTCCAACGTTTGGTTTATGTTTTATAAGCATTTTTAATTTTATTGCTTAAATCGCATTTTCTCGGCGAGCTGAGCACTTTTTCTGAATTGTGCCGCTCCCGTCACTCTGGTTAGGTTGGCATCGAAAAAAACGCTCTCGGGTGCTTTAGAGTGCCGAGTTTATCACTGCGCATGAAGAAATGACCACCTCCAACGTTTGGTTTATGTTTTATAAGCATTTTTAATTTTATTGCTTAAATCGCATTTTCTCGGCGAGCTGAGCGCTTTTTCTGAATTGTGCCGCTCCCGTCACTCTGGTTAGGTTGGCATCGAAAAAAACGCTCTCGGGTGCTTTAGAGTGCCGAGTTTATCACTGCGCATGAAGAAATGACCACCTCCAACGTTTGGTTTATGTTTTATAAGCATTTTTAATTTTATTGCTTAAATCGCATTTTCTCGGCGAGCTGAGCACTTTTTCTGAATTGTGCCGCTCCCGTCACTCTGGTTAGGTTGGCATGGAAAAAAACGCTCTCGGGTGCTTTAGAGTGCCGAGTTTATCACTGTGCATGAAGAAATGACCACCTCCAACGTTTGGTTTATGTTTTATAAGCATTTTTAATTTTATTGCTTAAATCGCATTTTCTCGGCGAGCTGAGCACTTTTTCTGAATTGTGCCGCTCCCGTCACTCTGGTTAGGTTGGCATCGAAAAAAACGCTCTCGGGTGCTTTAGAGTGCCGAGTTTATCACTGTGCATGAAGAAATGACCACCTCCAACGTTTGGTTTATGTTTTATAAGCATTTTTAATTTTATTGCTTAAATCGCATTTTCTCGGCGAGCTGAGCGCTTTTTCTGAATTGTGCCGCTCCCGTCACTCTGGTTAGGTTGGCATCGAATAAAACGCTCTCGGGTGCTTTAGAGTGCCGAGTTTATCACTGCGCATGAAGAAATGACCACCTCCAACGTTTGGTTTATGTTTTATAAGCATTTTTAATTTTATTGCTTAAATCGCATTTTCTCGGCGAGCTGAGCACTTTTTCTGAATTGTGCCGCTCCCGTCACTCTGGTTAGGTTGGCATCGAAAAAAACGCTCTCGGGTGCTTTAGAGTGCCGAGTTTATCACTGCGCATGAAGAAATGACCAACTCCAACGTTTGGTTTATGTTTTATAAGCATTTTTAATTTTATTGCTTAAATCGCATTTTCTCGGCGAGCTGAGCACTTTTTCTGAATTGTGCCGCTCCCGTCACTCTGGTTAGGTTGGCATCGAAAAAAACGCTCTCGGGTGCTTTAGAGTGCCGAGTTTATCACTGCGCATGAAGAAATGACCACCTCCAACGTTTGGTTTATGTTTTATAAGCATTTTTAATTTTATTGCTTAAATCGCATTTTCTCGGCGAGCTGAGCACTTTTTCTGAATTGTGCCGCTCCCGTCACTCTGGTTAGGTTGGCATCGAATAAAACGCTCTCGGGTGCTTTAGAGTGCCGAGTTTATCACTGCGCATGAAGAAATGACCACCTCCAACGTTTGGTTTATGTTTTATAAGCATTTTTAATTTTATTGCTTAAATCGCATTTTCTCGGCGAGCTGAGCACTTTTTCTGAATTGTGCCGCTCCCGTCACTCTGGTTAGGTTGGCATCCAAAAAAACGCTCTCGGGTGCTTTAGAGTGCCGAGTTTATCACTGCGCATGAAGAAATGACCACCTCCAACGTTTGGTTTAGGTTTTATAAGCATTTTTAATTTTATTGCTTAAATCGCATTTTCTCGGCGAGCTGAGCACTTTTTCTGAATTGTGCCGCTCCCGTCACTCTGGTTAGGTTGGCATCGAAAAAAACGCTCTCGGGTGCTTTAGAGTGCCGAGTTTATCACTGTGCATGAAGAAATGACCACCTCCAACGTTTGGTTTATGTTTTATAAGCATTTTTAATTTTATTGCTTAAATCGCATTTTCTCGGCGAGCTGAGCACTTTTTCTGAATTGTGCCGCTCCCGTCACTCTGGTTAGGTTGGCATGGAAAAAAACGCTCTCGGGTGCTTTAGAGTGCCGAGTTTATTACTGCGTAATAAGAAATGACCATCTACAACGTTTGGTTTATGTTTTATAAGCATTTTTAATTTTATTGCTTAAATCGCATTTTCTCGGCGAGCTGAGCACTTTTTCTGAATTGTGCCGCTCCCGTCACTCTGTTTAGGTTGGCATGGAAAAAAACGCTCTCGGGTGCTTTAGAGTGCCGAGTTTATCACTGCGCATGAAGAAAAGACCACCTCCAACGTTTGGTTTATGTTTTATAAGCATTTTTAATTTTATTGCTTAAATCGCATTTTCTCGGCGAGCTGAGCGCTTTTTCTGTATTGTGCCGCTCCCGTCACTCTGGTTAGGTTGGCATCGAAAAAACGCTCTCGGGTGCTTTAGAGTGCCGAGTTTATTACTGCGTAATAAGAAATGACCATTTACAACGTTTGGTTTATGTTTTATAAGCATTTTTAATTTTATTGCTTAAATCGCATTTTCTCGGCGAGCTGAGCACTTTTTCTGAATTGTGCCGCTCCCGTCACTCTGGTTAGGTTGGCATCGAAAAAAACGCTCTCGGGTGCTTTAGAGTGCCGAGTTTATCACTGTGCATGAAGAAATGACCACCTCCAACGTTTGGTTTATGTTTTATAAGCATTTTTAATTTTATTGCTTAAATCGCATTTTCTCGGCGAGCTGAGCGCTTTTTCTGAATTGTGCCGCTCCCGTCACTCTGGTTAGGTTGGCATCGAAAAAAACGCTCTCGGGTGCTTTAGAGTGCCGAGTTTATCACTGCGCATGAAGAAATGACCACCTCCAACGTTTGGTTTATGTTTTATAAGCATTTTTAATTTTATTGCTTAAATCGCATTTTCTCGGCGAGCTGAGCACTTTTTCTGAATTGTGCCGCTCCCGTCACTCTGGTTAGGTTGGCATCAAATAAAACGCTCTCGGGTGCTTTAGAGTGCCGAGTTTATCACTGCGCATGAAGAAATGACCACCTCCAACGTTTGGTTTATGTTTTATAAGCATTTTTAATTTTATTGCTTAAATCGCATTTTCTCGGCGAGCTGAGCACTTTTTCTGAATTGTGCCGCTCCCGTCACTCTGGTTAGGTTGGCATGGAAAAAAACGCTCTCGGGTGCTTTAGAGTGCCGAGTTTATCACTGCGCATGAAGAAATGACCACCTCCAACGTTTGGTTTATGTTTTATAAGCATTTTTAATTTTATTGCTTAAATCGCATTTTCTCGGCGAGCTGAGCACTTTTTCTGAATTGTGCCGCTCCCGTCACTCTGGTTAGGTTGGCATGGAAAAAAACGCTCTCGGGTGCTTTAGAGTGCCGAGTTTATTACTGCGTAATAAGAAATGACCATCTACAACGTTTGGTTTATGTTTTATAAGCATTTTAAATTTTATTGCTTAAATTGCATTTTCTCGGCGAGCTGAGCACTTTTTCTGAATTGTGCCGCTCGCGTCACTCTGGTTAGGTTGGCATCGAAAAAAACGCTCTCGGGTGCTTTAGAGTGCCGAGTTTATCACTGCGCATGAAGAAATGACCACCTCCAACGTTTGGTTTATGTTTTATAAGCATTTTTAATTTTATTGCTTAAATCGCATTTTCTCGGCGAGCTGAGCACTTTTTCTGAATTGTGCCGCTCCCGTCACTCTGGTTAGGTTGGCATGGAAAAAAACGCTCTCGGGTGCTTTAGAGTGCCGAGTTTATCACTGCGCATGAAGAAATGACCACCTCCAACGTTTGGTTTATGTTTTATAAGCATTTTTAATTTTATTGCTTAAATCGCATTTTCTCGGCGAGCTGAGCACTTTTTCTGAATTGTGCCGCTCCCGTCACTCTGGTTAGGTTGGCATGGAAAAAAACGCTCTCGGGTGCTTTAGAGTGCCGAGTTTATTACTGCGTAATAAGAAATGACCATCTACAACGTTTGGTTTATGTTTTATAAGCATTTTAAATTTTATTGCTTAAATTGCATTTTCTCGGCGAGCTGAGCACTTTTTCTGAATTGTGCCGCTCCCGTCACTCTGGTTAGGTTGGCATCGAAAAAAACGCTCTCGGGTGCTTTAGAGTGCCGAGTTTATCACTGCGCATGAAGAAATGACCACCTCCAACGTTTGGTTTATGTTTTATAAGCATTTTTAATTTTATTGCTTAAATCGCATTTTCTCGGCGAGCTGAGCACTTTTTCTGAATTGTGCCGCTCCCGTCACTCTGGTTAGGTTGGTATCGAAAAAAACGCTCTCGGGTGCTTTAGAGTGCCGAGTTTATTACTGCGCATTAAGAAATGACCACCTCCAACGTTTGGTTTATGTTTTATAAGCATTTTTAATTTTATTGCTTAAATCGCATTTTCTCGGCGAGCTGAGCACTTTTTCTGAATTGTGCCGCTCCCGTCACTCTGGTTAGGTTGGCATGGAAAAAAACGCTCTCGGGTTCTTTAGAGTGCCGAGTTTATCACCGCGCATGAAGAAATGACCACCTCCAACGTTTGGTTTATGTTTTATAAGCATTTTTAATTTTATTGCTTAAATCGCATTTTCTCGGCGAGCTGAGCGCTTTTTCTGAATTGTGCCGCTCCCGTCACTCTGGTTAGGTTGGCATCGAATAAAACGCTCTCGGGTGCTTTAGAGTGCCGAGTTTATCACTGCGCATGAAGAAATGACCACCTCCAACGTTTGGTTTATGTTTTATAAGCATTTTTAATTTTATTGCTTAAATCGCATTTTCTCGGCGAGCTGAGCACTTTTTCTGAATTGTGCCGCTCCCGTCACTCTGGTTAGGTTGGCATGGAAAAAAACGCTCTCGGGTGCTTTAGAGTGCCGAGTTTATTACTGCGTAATAAGAAATGACCATCTACAACGTTTGGTTTATGTTTTATAAGCATTTTTAATTTTATTGCTTAAATCGCATTTTCTCGGCGAGCTGAGCACTTTTTCTGAATTGTGCCGCTCCCGTCACTCTGTTTAGGTTGGCATGGAAAAAAACGCTCTCGGGTGCTTTAGAGTGCCGAGTTTATCACTGCGCATGAAGAAAAGACCACCTCCAACGTTTGGTTTATGTTTTATAAGCATTTTTAATTTTATTGCTTAAATCGCATTTTCTCGGCGAGCTGAGCACTTTTTCTGAATTGTGCCGCTCCTGTCACTCTGGTTAGGTTGGCATGGAAAAAAACGCTCTCGGGTGCTTTAGAGTGCCGAGTTTATCACTGCGCATGAAGAAATGACCACCTCCAACGTTTGGTTTATGTTTTATAAGCATTTTTAATTTTATTGCTTAAATCGCATTTTCTCGGCGAGCTGAGCACTTTTTCTGAATTGTGCCGCTCCCGTCACTCTGGTTAGGCATGGAAAAAAAACGCTCTCGGGTGCTTTAGAGTGCCGAGTTTATCACTGCGCATGAAGAAATGGCCACCTCCAACGTTTGGTTTATGTTTTATAAGCATTTTTAATTTTATTGCTTAAATCGCATTTTCTCGGCGAGCTGAGCACTTTTTCTGAATTGTGCCGCTCCCGTCACTCTGGTTAGGTTGGCATGGAAAAAAACGCTCTCGGGTGCTTTAGAGTGCCGAGTTTATCACTGCGCATGAAGAAATGGCCACCTCCAACGTTTGGTTTATGTTTTATAAGCATTTCTAATTTTATTGCTTAAATCGCATTTTCTCGGCGAGCTGAGCACTTTTTCTGAATTGTGCCGCTCCCGTCACTCTGGTTAGGTTGGCATGGAAAAAAACGCTCTCGGGTGCTTTAGAGTGCCGAGTTTATCACTGCGCATGAAGAAATGACCACCTCCAACGTTTGGTTTATGTTTTATAAGCATTTTTAATTTTATTGCTTAAATCGCATTTTCTCGGCGAGCTGAGCACTTTTTCTGAATTGTGCCGCTCCCGTCACTCTGGTTAGGTTGGCATGGAAAAAAACGCTCTCGGGTGCTTTAGAGTGCCGAGTTTATCACTGCGCATGAAGAAATGGCCACCTCCAACGTTTGGTTTATGTTTTATAAGCATTTTTAATTTTATTGCTTAAATCGCATTTTCTCGGCGAGCTGAGGACTTTTTCTGAATTGTGCCGCTCCCGTCACTCTGGTTAGGTTGGCATCGAAAAAAACGCTCTCGGGTGCTTTAGAGTGCCGAGTTTATCACTGCGCATGAAGAAATGACCACCTCCAACGTTTGGTTTATGTTTTATAAGCATTTTTAATTTTATTGCTTAAATTGCATTTTCTCGGCGAGCTGAGCACTTTTTCTGAATTGTGCCGCTCCCGTCACTCTGGTTAGGTTGGCATGGAAAAAATCGCTCTCGGGTGCTTTAGAGTGCCGAGTTTATTACTGCGTAATAAGAAATGACCATCTACAACGTTTGGTTTATGTTTTATAAGCATTTTTAATTTTATTGCTTAAATCGCATTTTCTCGGCGAGCTGAGCACTTTTTCTGAATTGTGCCGCTCCCGTCACTCTGTTTAGGTTGGCATGGAAAAAAACGCTCTCGGGTGCTTTAGAGTGCCGAGTTTATCACTGCGCATGAAGAAATGACCACCTCCAACGTTTGGTTTATGTTTTATAAGCATTTTTAATTTTATTGCTTAAATCGCATTTTCTCGGCGAGCTGAGCACTTTTTCTGAATTGTGCCGCTCCCGTCACTCTGGTTAGGTTGGCATCGAAAAAAACGCTCTCGGGTGCTTTAGAGTGCCGAGTTTATCACTGTGCATGAAGAAATGACCACCTCCAACGTTTGGTTTATGTTTTATAAGCATTTTTAATTTTATTGCTTAAATCGCATTTTCTCGGCGAGCTGAGCGCTTTTTCTGAATTGTGCCGCTCCCGTCACTCTGGTTAGGTTGGCATCGAAAAAAACGTTCTCGGGTGCTTTAGAGTGCCGAGTTTATCACTGCGCATGAAGAAATGACCACCTCCAACGTTTGGTTTATGTTTTATAAGCATTTTTAATTTTATTGCTTAAATCGCATTTTCTCGGCGAGCTGAGCACTTTTTCTGAATTGTGCCGCTCCCGTCACTCTGGTTAGGTTGGCATCGAAAAAAACGCTCTCGGGTGCTTTAGAGTGCCGAGTTTATCACTGTGCATGAAGAAATGACCACCTCCAACGTTTGGTTTATGTTTTATAAGCATTTTTAATTTTATTGCTTAAATCGCATTTTCTCGGCGAGCTGAGCGCTTTTTCTGAATTGTGCCGCTCCCGTCACTCTGGTTAGGTTGGCATGGAAAAAAACGCTCTCGGGTGCTTTAGAGTGCCGAGTTTATCACTGCGCATGAAGAAATGACCACCTCCAACGTTTGGTTTATGTTTTATAAGCATTTTTAATTTTATTGCTTAAATCGCATTTTCTCGGCGAGCTGAGCGCTTTTTCTGAATTGTGCCGCTCCCGTCACTCTGGTTAGGTTGGCATCGAAAAAAACGCTCTCGGGTGCTTTAGAGTGCCGAGTTTATCACTGCGCATGAAGAAATGACCACCTCCAACGTTTGGTTTGTGTTTTATAAGCATTTTTAATTTTATTGCTTAAATCGCATTTTCTCGGCGAGCTGAGCACTTTTTCTGAATTGTGCCGCTCCCGTCACTCTGGTTAGGTTGGCATCGAAAAAAACGCTCTCGGGTGCTTTAGAGTGCCGAGTTTATCACTGTGCATGAAGAAATGACCACCTCCAACGTTTGGTTTATGTTTTATAAGCATTTTTAATTTTATTGCTTAAATCGCATTTTCTCGGCGAGCTGAGCGCTTTTTTCTGTCCGGAAGAAGGCCCAGCAGAGGCTGTACTTCCTGAGACAGCTCAAGAAGTTCAACCTGCCGCGAGAGCTTCTGAAGACCTTCTACACTGCCATCATCCAGTCTGTCCTCTGCACCTCCATCACTGTCTGGTTTGGATCGGCCTCCAAACAAGACAAGCACAGACTACAACGGACAATCAGAACTGCAGAAAAGATCATTGGAATCAACCTCCCATCTATCCAAGACTTGTACCTGTCCAGGACCAGGAATCGGGCAAGGAACATCTCTACAGACCCTTCTCACCCGGGTTGCAGTCTGTTTGAACTACTCCCCTCCGGACGGCGTTATAGAGCTCGGTACGCCAAAACCAGCAGACACAGAGACAGCTTCTTCCCCCAGGCTGTTGCTCTGATGAACTCACACCACTCATAGAGTCTCAGAGACATTACTGTGCAATAACATCCTGCTCCTCACACCTTCTTGAATTTGTCTACACTGTTTTTGCATTATTCACATGTCCTGAATGTTGTTAGTCACCTAAATGTTGAACAGAGGGTGTGTTTCTACCGAAGTCAAATTCCTTGTTTGGCACGCTCAAACATGGCGAATAAAAAAACTCTTGAACTCTTGAACTCTTGAATTGTGCCGCTCCCGTCACTCTGGTTAGGTTGGCATCGAAAAAAACGCTCTCGGGTGCTTTAGAGTGCCGAGTTTATCACTGCGCATGAAGAAATGACCACCTCCAACGTTTGGTTTATGTTTTATAAGCATTTTTAATTTTATTGCTTAAATCGCATTTTCTCGGCGAGCTGAGCACTTTTTCTGAATTGTGCCGCTCCCGTCACTCTGGTTAGGTTGGCATGGAAAAAAACGCTCTCGGGTGCTTTAGAGTGCCGAGTTTATCACTGCGCATGAAGAAATGACCACCTCCAACGTTTGGTTTATGTTTTATAAGCATTTTTAATTTTATTGCTTAAATCGCATTTTCTCGGCGAGCTGAGCACTTTTTCTGAATTGTGCCGCTCCCGTCACTCTGGTTAGGTTGGCATGGAAAAAAACGCTCTCGGGTGCTTTAGAGTGCCGAGTTTATCACTGTGCATGAAGAAATGACCACCTCCAACGTTTGGTTTATGTTTTATAAGCATTTTTAATTTTATTGCTTAAATCGCATTTTCTCGGCGAGCTGAGCACTTTTTCTGAATTGTGCCGCTCCCGTCACTCTGGTTAGGTTGGCATCGAAAAAAACGCTCTCGGGTGCTTTAGAGTGCCGAGTTTATCACTGCGCATGAAGAAATGACCACCTCCAACGTTTGGTTTATGTTTTATAAGCATTTTTAATTTTATTGCTTAAATCGCATTTTCTCGGCGAGCTGAGCACTTTTTCTGAATTGTGCCGCTCCCGTCACTCTGGTTAGGTTGGCATGGAAAAAAACGCTCTCGGGTGCTTTAGAGTGCCGAGTTTATTACTGCGTAATAAGAAATGACCATCTACAACGTTTGGTTTATATTTTATAAGCATTTTTAATTTTATTGCTTAAATCGCATTTTCTCGGCGAGCTGAGCACTTTTTCTGAATTGTGCCGCTCCCGTCACTCTGTTTAGGTTGGCATGGAAAAAAACGCTCTCGGGTGCTTTAGAGTGCCGAGTTTATCACTGCGCATGAAGAAAAGACCACCTCCAACGTTTGGTTTATGTTTTATAAGCATTTTTAATTTTATTGCTTAAATCGCATTTTCTCGGCGAGCTGAGCGCTTTTTCTGTATTGTGCCGCTCCCGTCACTCTGGTTAGGTTGGCATCGAAAAAACGCTCTCGGGTGCTTTAGAGTGCCGAGTTTATTACTGCGTAATAAGAAAAGACCATTTACAACGTTTGGTTTATGTTTTATAAGCATTTTTAATTTTATTGCTTAAATCGCATTTTCTCGGCGAGCTGAGCACTTTTTCTGAATTGTGCCGCTCCCGTCACTCTGGTTAGGTTGGCATCGAAAAAAACGCTCTCGGGTGCTTTAGAGTGCCGAGTTTATCACTGTGCATGAAGAAATGACCACCTCCAACGTTTGGTTTATGTTTTATAAGCATTTTTAATTTTATTGCTTAAATCGCATTTTCTCGGCGAGCTGAGCGCTTTTTCTGAATTGTGCCGCTCCCGTCACTCTGGTTAGGTTGGCATCGAAAAAAACGCTCTCGGGTGCTTTAGAGTGCCGAGTTTATCACTGCGCATGAAGAAATGACCACCTCCAACGTTTGGTTTATGTTTTATAAGCATTTTTAATTTTATTGCTTAAATCGCATTTTCTCGGCGAGCTGAGCACTTTTTCTGAATTGTGCCGCTCCCGTCACTCTGGTTAGGTTGGCATCAAATAAAACGCTCTCGGGTGCTTTAGAGTGCCGAGTTTATCACTGCGCATGAAGAAATGACCACCTCCAACGTTTGGTTTATGTTTTATAAGCATTTTTAATTTTATTGCTTAAATCGCATTTTCTCGGCGAGCTGAGCACTTTTTCTGAATTGTGCCGCTCCCGTCACTCTGGTTAGGTTGGCATGGAAAAAAACGCTCTCGGGTGCTTTAGAGTGCCGAGTTTATCACTGCGCATGAAGAAATGACCACCTCCAACGTTTGGTTTATGTTTTATAAGCATTTTTAATTTTATTGCTTAAATCGCATTTTCTCGGCGAGCTGAGCACTTTTTCTGAATTGTGCCGCTCCCGTCACTCTGGTTAGGTTGGCATGGAAAAAAACGCTCTCGGGTGCTTTAGAGTGCCGAGTTTATCACTGCGCATGAAGAAATGACCACCTCCAACGTTTGGTTTATGTTTTATAAGCATTTTTAATTTTATTGCTTAAATCGCATTTTCTCGGCGAGCTGAGCACTTTTTCTGAATTGTGCCGCTCCCGTCACTCTGGTTAGGTTGGCATCGAAAAAAACGCTCTCGGGTGCTTTAGAGTGCCGAGTTTATCACTGCGCATGAAGAAATGACCACCTCCAACGTTTGGTTTATGTTTTATAAGCATTTTTAATTTTATTGCTTAAATCGCATTTTCTCGGCGAGCTGAGCGCTTTTTCTGAATTGTGCCGCTCCCGTCACTCTGGTTAGGTTGGCATCGAAAAAAACGCTCTCGGGTGCTTTAGAGTGCCGAGTTTATCACTGCGCATGAAGAAATGACCACCTCCAACGTTTGGTTTATGTTTTATAAGCATTTTTAATTTTATTGCTTAAATCGCATTTTCTCGGCGAGCTGAGCACTTTTTCTGAATTGTGCCGCTCCCGTCACTCTGGTTAGGTTGGCATCGAAAAAAACGCTCTCGGGTGCTTTAGAGTGCCGAGTTTATCACTGTGCATGAAGAAATGACCACCTCCAACGTTTGGTTTATGTTTTATAAGCATTTTTAATTTTATTGCTTAAATCGCATTTTCTCGGCGAGCTGAGCGCTTTTTCTGAATTGTGCCGCTCCCGTCACTCTGGTTAGGTTGGCATGGAAAAAAACGCTCTCGGGTGCTTTAGAGTGCCGAGTTTATCACTGCGCATGAAGAAATGACCACCTCCAACGTTTGGTTTATGTTTTATAAGCATTTTTAATTTTATTGCTTAAATCGCATTTTCTCGGCGAGCTGAGCGCTTTTTCTGAATTGTGCCGCTCCCGTCACTCTGGTTAGGTTGGCATCGAAAAAAACGCTCTCGGGTGCTTTAGAGTGCCGAGTTTATCACTGCGCATGAAGAAATGACCACCTCCAACGTTTGGTTTATGTTTTATAAGCATTTTTAATTTTATTGCTTAAATCGCATTTACTCGGCGAGCTGAGCACTTTTTCTGAATTGTGCCGCTCCCGTCACTCTGGTTAGGTTGGCATCGAAAAAAACGCTCTCGGGTGCTTTAGAGTGCCGAGTTTATCACTGCGCATGAAGAAATGACCACCTCCAACGTTTGGTTTATGTTTTATAAGCATTTTTAATTTTATTGCTTAAATCGCATTTTCTCGGCGAGCTGAGCACTTTTTCTGAATTGTGCCGCTCCCGTCACTCTGGTTAGGTTGGCATGGAAAAAAACGCTCTCGGGTGCTTTAGAGTGCCGAGTTTATCACCGCGCATGAAGAAATGACCACCTCCAACGTTTGGTTTATGTTTTATAAGCATTTTTAATTTTATTGCTTAAATCGCATTTTCTCGGCGAGCTGAGCGCTTTTTCTGAATTGTGCCGCTCCCGTCACTCTGGTTAGGTTGGCATCGAATAAAACGCTCTCGGGTGCTTTAGAGTGCCGAGTTTATCACTGCGCATGAAGAAATGACCACCTCCAACGTTTGGTTTATGTTTTATAAGCATTTTTAATTTTATTGCTTAAATCGCATTTTCTCGGCGAGCTGAGCACTTTTTCTGAATTGTGCCGCTCCCGTCACTCTGGTTAGGTTGGCATGAAAAAAAACGCTCTCGGGTGCTTTAGAGTGCCGAGTTTATTACTGCGTAATAAGAAATGACCATCTACAACGTTTGGTTTATGTTTTATAAGCATTTTTAATTTTATTGCTTAAATCGCATTTTCTCGGCGAGCTGAGCACTTTTTCTGAATTGTGCCGCTCCCGTCACTCTGGTTAGGTTGGCATGGAAAAAAACGCTCTCGGGTGCTTTAGAGTGCCGAGTTTATCACTGCGCATGAAGAAATGACCACCTCCAACGTTTGGTTTATGTTTTATAAGCATTTTTAATTTTATTGCTTAAATCGCATTTTCTCGGCGAGCTGAGCACTTTTTCTGAATTGTGCCGCTCCCGTCACTCTGGTTAGGTTGGCATGGAAAAAAACGCTCTCGGGTGCTTTAGAG
>NW_026872304.1:30000-31733 GCF_033458585.1 Syngnathus typhle | reverse complement strand
ACTTTGGCGAATATTTTCTAAGTGCCAACGGCTCTTGCGCCGTAAAGTGTCCGCTTTGCCTGGTTCCCTCGGTCGGCCACAAATAGCGAAAAATCAGCCTCTCCTTCTGGAGCTCGCGCCAACTTTGTCAAAAAATTTCTAAGTGCCAACGGCTCTTGCGCCGTAAAGTGTCCGCTTTGCCTGGTTCCCTCGGTCGGCCACAAATAGCGAAAAATCAGCCTCTCCTTCTGGAGCTCGCGCCAACTTTGTCGAAAAATTTCTAAGTGCCAACGGCTCTTGCGCCGTAAAGTGTCCGCTTTGTCTGGTTCCCTCGGTCGGCCGCAAATAGCGAAAAATCAGCCTCTCGCCCGTCAGGTACCAGGCGTTGGGGTACCAGGGGTAAGTGCAGTACCAGCTTTGGTCTGTTGGTGCGCCAGAGTACGATGAGTTGGTCCCCCTAGTCACTGTACTCATTACCTTTACCCCCAAATCGCAAAATATAGTCAGAACGAGTGTGGGGAACACAAGTTTTGGCCCCGAGAACCAGGCGGCTGGTGTCTCTAGCGATGTGTTCCCCCCCAAAAAGTGTTCACATGCTCGGACAGCGAACCTAGGAGCTACCGCAAAGCACTCTGGAAGTGCAAGAGCGAAAAATTTTCTAAGTACAAAAACTCTCGAAAATTTTCAAAGTGTCACAGTGCTCGAAAATTTTCAAAGTGCTACATGCTTTCCATCCAAGGAAGGAATAGTGGAGGACCGGCCGCCTCCTTAAACACAAGCCGGCGGAACGACGGGGAGGACCGGCCGCCTCCTTAAACACAGGCCGGTGGAACGTTTGGCAGAATTCTTCTCGTGGAGGACCGGCCGCCTCCTTAAACACAAGCCGGCGGAACGACGGGGAGGACCGGCCGCCTCCTTAAACACAGGCCGGTGGAACGTTTGGCAGAATTCTTCTCGTGGAGGACCGGCCGCCTCCTTAAACACAGGCCGGTGGGAACGGTTGGCAGAATTGCGTGACGGCCGCCTGCTCCCGGCGTCCGCACGTGAACGAACACCCCCTCCCGGGGACGGCCGTCTGCTCCCGACCGCCGTCCTTCACCCCCTCACCTTCCGGACCCCCGTCTGCTCCCGGCGGGCCTCCGAGTACCCCCACCTTCTCCCGAACTGACCGACAGGCAATGAGACCCGCCTTGGTAGGGCCCCCACCGGCCCCGGCTCGCGCCGGCGTTGGGTGGACGGTTCCTCCCCACTTGCGGGTCGCTCTCCACGGAGGACCGGTCGCCTCACTAAACATAGGCCGGGCGAAAATCTGCGAATGTTATACATCCAAGGAGGGAGGACCGGCCGCCTCCTTAAACCACCGGCCGGGCGAAAATATGCGAATGTTATACATCCAAGGAGGGAGGACCGGTCGCCTCACTAAACATAGGCCGGGCGAAAATCTGCGAATGTTATACATCCAAGGAGGGAGGACCGGCCGCCTCCTTAAACCACCGGCCGGGCGAAAATCTGCGAATGTTATACATCCAAGAAAGGAAGGAAGGAGGGAACCGGCCGCCTCCTTAAACACAGGCCGGGCGAAAATCTGCGAATCTTATCCATCCAAGGACGGAGGACCGGCCGCCTCCTTAAACACAGGCCGGTAGGAACGGTTGGCAGAATCGCGTGACGGCCGCCTGCTCCCGGCGTCCGCACGTGAACGAACACCCCCTCCCGGGGACGGCCGTCTGCTCCCGGCCGCCGTCCTTCACCCC
>NW_026872304.1:0-17500 GCF_033458585.1 Syngnathus typhle | reverse complement strand
GCCGGGCTTGAGTTAGTGGTTTGCGCCCGGTACTCTACGTTAAAAGTCAGGCGGAACGGCTCTGAAGCTCCAGACGGTGCTTCCTTGAATGCTTAGCCGCCTTTCGAGCTGCCATGCCGGGCTTGAGTTAGTGGTTTGCGCCCGGTACTCTACGTTAAAAGTCAGGCGGAACGGCTCTGAAGCTCCAGACGGTGCTTCCTTGAATGCTTAGCCGCCTTTCGAGCTGCCATGCCGGGCTTGAGTTAGTGGTTTGCGCCCGGTACTCTACGTTAAAAGTCAGGCGGAACGGCTCTGAAGCTCCAGACGGTGCTTCCTTGAATGCTTAGCCGCCTTTCGAGCTGCCATGCCGGGCTTGAGTTAGTGGTTTGCGCCCGGTACTCTACGTTAAAAGTCAGGCGGAACGGCTCTGAAGCTCCAGACGGTGCTTCCTTGAATGCTTAGCCGCCTTTCGAGCTGCCATGCCGGGCTTGAGTTAGTGGTTTGCGCCCGGTACTCTACGTTAAAAGTCAGGCGGAACGGCTCTGAAGCTCCAGACGGTGCTTCCTTGAATGCTTAGCCGCCTTTCGAGCTGCCATGCCGGGCTTGAGTTAGTGGTTTGCGCCCGGTACTCTACGTTAAAAGTCAGGCGGAACGGCTCTGAAGCTCCAGACGGTGCTTCCTTGAATGCTTAGCCGCCTTTCGAGCTGCCATGCCGGGCTTGAGTTAGTGGTTTGCGCCCGGTACTCTACGTTAAAAGTCAGGCGGAACGGCTCTGAAGCTCCAGACGGTGCTTCCTTGAATGCTTAGCCGCCTTTCGAGCTGCCATGCCGGGCTTGAGTTAGTGGTTTGCGCCCGGTACTCTACGTTAAAAGTCAGGCGGAACGGCTCTGAAGCTCCAGACGGTGCTTCCTTGAATGCTTAGCCGCCTTTCGAGCTGCCATGCGGGGCTTGAGTTAGTGGTTTGCGCCCGGTACTCTACGTTAAAAGTCAGGCGGAACGGCTCTGAAGCTCCAGACGGTGCTTCCTTGAATGCTTAGCCGCCTTTCGAGCTGCCATGCCGGGCTTGAGTTAGTGGTTTGCGCCCGGTACTCTACGTTAAAAGTCAGGCGGAACGGCTCTGAAGCTCCAGACGGTGCTTCCTTGAATGCTTAGCCGCCTTTCGAGCTGCCATGCCGGGCTTGAGTTAGTGGTTTGCGCCCGGTACTCTACGTTAAAAGTCAGGCGGAACGGCTCTGAAGCTCCAGACGGTGCTTCCTTGAATGCTTAGCCGCCTTTCGAGCTGCCATGCCGGGCTTGAGTTAGTGGTTTGCGCCCGGTACTCTACGTTAAAAGTCAGGCGGAACGGCTCTGAAGCTCCAGACGGTGCTTCCTTGAATGCTTAGCCGCCTTTCGAGCTGCCATGCCCGGCGTGGGTTTCGCGTCCGCGCCCGGTACATTATGGAAGCCAAAAAAAAAAAAAAATTCTAAGTGCGAGTGGGACCGGCCTGGGGGGCTTCCTTGAAAGCCCATCCGCCCTCCGAGCTCTCCCACCGGTCGTGGGTTGGCGTCCGCCACTGCTCAAAGCGAACTTCAAATTATCTGCTTAATAATGTGGAACACCATTCTTAAGTAGTTTTTCCTTAATTTGGGCTCAACTGGCCGGTAATGATCCCCGGTGTCTGAGATTGATCTCAGTGATCCAAAGAGCCCTGACACGTAATACCATCCATGAGTTTAATTGAAAAACAAAAAATGTAATCTTTATGACACATAAATACAATTTGCATAATAATTTGGAACACAGTGTAGACTTCCAGCGGACCGCGCGCGGCTCGGCTGACGGCGCAGCGCGATCTGGTACCGCTGCGCGGGACGAAACACGCCCCGTGCAGAGTTCCAGGCGGCCGGGAAGACATTTAAGCGCTGCCGCTGCAGCTGCGGCGGGGATTTGCCGTCCTCCGGTGGACACGACGAGTAAATACACCAGCAATCGCACTTACACCGTGTTCCAAATTATTATGCAAGTGACATTTATCTCAGATTTTCCTAAATAGTCGATGCAAAATGAGTCAGCATAATTTTCAAGTCATCAACCATTATTTTGATGAATTCTAATTTTATTGAACAAACCTCCGAATGATCACAGAATTTTTAAAAAATAAAAAACTTAAAATGCACTGTTCCACATTATTACGCACAACAGAGTTTTATAACATTTTATAGGTTTTTATGAACTGAAATGCCCATCTTAAGAATTTACAGCATTAGGAGGTCATATTTACTGAAATCAAAAGCTATTTCAAAGAAAAGACAAACAAGTTACATTTTAACATAGGACCCTTTATTTCAATAAAAAACAAAGTTACATTTTAACATAGGACCCTTTGTTCAACAGCAGCTTCACGATTCTTCCATCCACTGAACTTGTGAGTTTTTGTACAGTTTCTGGTTGAATTTCTTGGCAGGATCTAAGAATAGCCTGCCAGAGCTGCTCTTTGGAATTGAACTGCCTCCCACCTTCGTAGATTTTCTGCTTGACGATGCTCCACAAGTTTTCAATAGGATTGAGGTCAGGGGAGCATGGGGGCCACACCATCAGTTTCTCTCCCTTTATTCCCATAGATGCCAAAGACGTTGACGTATTTCTTGCAGCATGAGACGGTGCATTGTCATGCATGAAGATGATCTTTTGACGGAAAGCACGGTTCTTCCTGTTGTACCATGGACAGAAGTGTTGAGTCAGAAATTCCACGTAGTTAACAGACGTAATTTTGACGCCTTCAGGGACCCTAAAGGGGCCAAGCAGCTCTCTCCCCATGATTCCGGCCCAAAACATCACTCCGCCACCTCCCTGCTGACGCCGCAGCCTTGTTGGGCTATCGTGGCCGTCCACCAACCATCCACGACTCCATCCATCTGTAAAGTCAAGTCAAATCAAGTTTATTTGTATAGCCCTAAATCACAAGCAGTCTCAAAGGGCTTCACATAGACAGAAATTGACAATTATTCTCAAAGCATCCCCTGAGCTCTCAAAAGTGCAAGGAAAAACTTAAAAAACCCTACCTGGCCCATCCAAGGTGGCACGGCACTCGTCGGTGAACAGGACTGTCTGAAAATTTGTCTTCATGTAAGTCTGGGCCCACTGCAGCCGTTTCTGCTTGTTCGCGTTGTTCAGGGGTGGCCGAATGGAGGGTTTCCGCACAACTGCAAGCCTCTGGAGGATCCTGCACCTCGTCGTTCGTGGGACTTCACTGGCACCAGCAGCGTCGAATATTTGTTTGCTCGTCTTTAGTGGCATGCTTGCAGCCGCCCTCTTGATTCGATTTGTTTGTCTTGCAGAAACCTTCCTTGTCGTGCCTTTGTCTGCACGAACGCGCGTTTGCTCCGAATCAGCGACGAATTTCTTCAAAGTTCGATGGTCGCGCTTAAGCTTTCGTGCAATATCGAATGTCTGCATACCTTGTCCAAGGCATCGAACGATTTCACGCTTCTCGACAGCAGAGAGATCCTTTTTCCTCCCCATGGTTGAACGAAATGGCCGAACGCTTAAAAACGCGGAACTTAAATAGACTTGTTAATTACTACAATTGCGCTCACCTGGCAGACTACCATGGACTGTACCATGACTGAGGGTGATTTCAGTACTTGAAAAACAAAAAATGTAATCTTTATGACACTTAAATACATTTTGCATAATAATTTGGAACACGGGACCGTGTTCCAAATTATTATGCAAAGGATATTTATCTCAGATTTTCCTAAATAGCTTCCTTGAAATGTTACCCGGCTTTTGAGCTCTCCTGCCGGGCGTGGGTTTGCGTCAGCGCCCGGTAACATTATGGAAGCTAAAAGAAAGAAAAAAGAAACAAATCTAAGTGCGATTGCTGGTGTCTAAATACATTTTGCATAATAATTTGGAACACGGGACCTGTGTTCCAAATTATTATGCAAGTGATATTTATCTCAGATTTTCCTAAATAGCTTTACTCGTCGTGCCGACCGGAGGGAGGCCACTCCCCGCCGCAGCTGAACAGTCATCCCGGCCTAGTGGAGGTCTGCGCAGGGGGGGTCTTCCTTGAAATGTTACCCGGCTTTTGAGCTCTCCTGTCCGGCGTGGGTTTGCGTCAGCGGCCGGTGTCATTTACTCGTCGTGCCGACCGGAGGGAGGCCACTCCCCGCCACAGCTGAACAGTCATCCCGGCCTAGTGGAGGTCTGCGCAGGGGGGGTCTTCCTTGAAATGTTACCCGGCTTTTGAGCTCTCCTGTCCGGCGTGGGTTTGCGTCAGCGGCCGGTGTCATTTACTCGTCGTGCCGACCGGAGGGAGGCCACTCCCCGCCACAGCTGAACAGTCATCCCGGCCTAGTGGAGGTCTGCGCAGGGGGGGTCTTCCTTGAAATGTTACCCGGCTTTTGAGCTCTCCTGCCGGGCGTGGGTTTGCGTCAGCGCCCGGTAACATTATGGAAGCTAAAAGAAAGAAAAAAGAAACAAATCTAAGTGCGATTGCTGGTGTCTAAATACATTTTGCATAATAATTTGGAACACGGGACCGTGTTCCAAATTATTATGCAAGTGATATTTATCTCAGATTTTCCTAAATAGCTTTACTCGTCGTGCCGACCGGAGGGAGGCCACTCCCCGCCACAGCTGAACAGTCATCCCGGCCTAGTGGAGGTCTGCGCAGGGGGGGTCTTCCTTGAAATGTTACCCGGCTTTTGAGCTCTCCTGTCCGGCGTGGGTTTGCGTCAGCGGCCGGTGTCATTTACTCGTCGTGCCGACCGGAGGGAGGCCACTCCCCGCCACAGCTGAACAGTCATCCCGGCCTAGTGGAGGTCTGCGCAGGGGGGGTCTTCCTTGAAATGTTACCCGGCTTTTGAGCTCTCCTGTCCGGCGTGGGTTTGCGTCAGCGGCCGGTGTCATTTACTCGTCGTGCCGACCGGAGGGAGGCCACTCCCCGCCACAGCTGAACAGTCATCCCGGCCTAGTGGAGGTCTGCGCAGGGGGGGTCTTCCTTGAAATGTTACCCGGCTTTTGAGCTCTCCTGCCGGGCGTGGGTTTGCGTCAGCGCCCGGTAACATTATGGAAGCTAAAAGAAAGAAAAAAGAAACAAATCTAAGTGCGATTGCTGGTGTCTAAATACATTTTGCATAATAATTTGGAACACGGGACCGTGTTCCAAATTATTATGCAAGTGATATTTATCTCAGATTTTCCTAAATAGCTTTACTCGTCGTGCCGACCGGAGGGAGGCCACTCCCCGCCACAGCTGAACAGTCATCCCGGCCTAGTGGAGGTCTGCGCAGGGGGGGTCTTCCTTGAAATGTTACCCGGCTTTTGAGCTCTCCTGTCCGGCGTGGGTTTGCGTCAGCGGCCGGTGTCATTTACTCGTCGTGCCGACCGGAGGGAGGCCACTCCCCGCCACAGCTGAACAGTCATCCCGGCCTAGTGGAGGTCTGCGCAGGGGGGGTCTTCCTTGAAATGTTACCCGGCTTTTGAGCTCTCCTGTCCGGCGTGGGTTTGCGTCAGCGGCCGGTGTCATTTACTCGTCGTGCCGACCGGAGGGAGGCCACTCCCCGCCACAGCTGAACAGTCATCCCGGCCTAGTGGAGGTCTGCGCAGGGGGGGTCTTCCTTGAAATGTTACCCGGCTTTTGAGCTCTCCTGCCGGGCGTGGGTTTGCGTCAGCGCCCGGTAACATTATGGAAGCTAAAAGAAAGAAAAAAGAAACAAATCTAAGTGCGATTGCTGGTGTCTAAATACATTTTGCATAATAATTTGGAACACGGGACCGTGTTCCAAATTATTATGCAAGTGATATTTATCTCAGATTTTCCTAAATAGCTTTACTCGTCGTGCCGACCGGAGGGAGGCCACTCCCCGCCACAGCTGAACAGTCATCCCGGCCTAGTGGAGGTCTGCGCAGGGGGGGTCTTCCTTGAAATGTTACCCGGCTTTTGAGCTCTCCTGTCCGGCGTGGGTTTGCGTCAGCGGCCGGTGTCATTTACTCGTCGTGCCGACCGGAGGGAGGCCACTCCCCGCCACAGCTGAACAGTCATCCCGGCCTAGTGGAGGTCTGCGCAGGGGGGGTCTTCCTTGAAATGTTACCCGGCTTTTGAGCTCTCCTGTCCGGCGTGGGTTTGCGTCAGCGGCCGGTGTCATTTACTCGTCGTGCCGACCGGAGGGAGGCCACTCCCCGCCACAGCTGAACAGTCATCCCGGCCTAGTGGAGGTCTGCGCAGGGGGGGTCTTCCTTGAAATGTTACCCGGCTTTTGAGCTCTCCTGTCCGGCGTGGGTTTGCGTCAGCGGCCGGTGTCATTTACTCGTCGTGCCGACCGGAGGGAGGCCACTCCCCGCCACAGCTGAACAGTCATCCCGGCCTAGTGGAGGTCTGCGCAGGGGGGGTCTTCCTTGAAATGTTACCCGGCTTTTGAGCTCTCCTGTCCGGCGTGGGTTTGCGTCAGCGGCCGGTGTCATTTACTCGTCGTGCCGACCGGAGGGAGGCCACTCCCCGCCACAGCTGAACAGTCATCCCGGCCTAGTGGAGGTCTGCGCAGGGGGGGTCTTCCTTGAAATGTTACCCGGCTTTTGAGCTCTCCTGTCCGGCGTGGGTTTGCGTCAGCGGCCGGTGTCATTTACTCGTCGTGCCGACCGGAGGGAGGCCACTCCCCGCCACAGCTGAACAGTCATCCCGGCCTAGTGGAGGTCTGCGCAGGGGGGGTCTTCCTTGAAATGTTACCCGGCTTTTGAGCTCTCCTGTCCGGCGTGGGTTTGCGTCAGCGGCCGGTGTCATTTACTCGTCGTGCCGACCGGAGGGAGGCCACTCCCCGCCACAGCTGAACAGTCATCCCGGCCTAGTGGAGGTCTGCGCAGGGGGGGTCTTCCTTGAAATGTTACCCGGCTTTTGAGCTCTCCTGTCCGGCGTGGGTTTGCGTCAGCGGCCGGTGTCATTTACTCGTCGTGCCGACCGGAGGGAGGCCACTCCCCGCCACAGCTGAACAGTCATCCCGGCCTAGTGGAGGTCTGCGCAGGGGGGGTCTTCCTTGAAATGTTACCCGGCTTTTGAGCTCTCCTGTCCGGCGTGGGTTTGCGTCAGCGGCCGGTGTCATTTACTCGTCGTGCCGACCGGAGGGAGGCCACTCCCCGCCACAGCTGAACAGTCATCCCGGCCTAGTGGAGGTCTGCGCAGGGGGGGTCTTCCTTGAAATGTTACCCGGCTTTTGAGCTCTCCTGTCCGGCGTGGGTTTGCGTCAGCGGCCGGTGTCATTTACTCGTCGTGCCGACCGGAGGGAGGCCACTCCCCGCCACAGCTGAACAGTCATCCCGGCCTAGTGGAGGTCTGCGCAGGGGGGGTCTTCCTTGAAATGTTACCCGGCTTTTGAGCTCTCCTGTCCGGCGTGGGTTTGCGTCAGCGGCCGGTGTCATTTACTCGTCGTGCCGACCGGAGGGAGGCCACTCCCCGCCACAGCTGAACAGTCATCCCGGCCTAGTGGAGGTCTGCGCAGGGGGGGTCTTCCTTGAAATGTTACCCGGCTTTTGAGCTCTCCTGTCCGGCGTGGGTTTGCGTCAGCGGCCGGTGTCATTTACTCGTCGTGCCGACCGGAGGGAGGCCACTCCCCGCCACAGCTGAACAGTCATCCCGGCCTAGTGGAGGTCTGCGCAGGGGGGGTCTTCCTTGAAATGTTACCCGGCTTTTGAGCTCTCCTGTCCGGCGTGGGTTTGCGTCAGCGGCCGGTGTCATTTACTCGTCGTGCCGACCGGAGGGAGGCCACTCCCCGCCACAGCTGAACAGTCATCCCGGCCTAGTGGAGGTCTGAGCAGGGGGGGTCTTCCTTGAAATGTTACCCGGCTTTTGAGCTCTCCTGTCCGGCGTGGGTTTGCGTCAGCGGCCGGTGTCATTTACTCGTCGTGTCCACCGGAGGGAGGCCACTCCCCGCCGCAGCTGCAGCGGCAGCTTTGAAACGTCATCCCGGCCCCCTGGAACTGTGCGCGGGGGGGGCGATGCGTCCCGTGCGAGGTACCAGGTCGCGCTGCGCCGTCTGCCTGGCCGCTTTGGGCCCGCTGGAAGTCTATTAAAGCTCCGCGATCTCCGCCTCGGTGCTTAAAAAGCGTCCATCCGCTCTCCTGGAGCTTCTTTCGGTCATCTCGTCCGCGTGCACGGCCTGCCGGTGGCACCGGCTGGAGCTCCGCAAAAAGCTCCATTTCTGTTAAAAATGCTTAGCCGCGTCCCTGGAAGCCCAATCGGGCGTAGAAAGTGAGGGGGAAGGCCCCCAAAGCACCGGCTGGAAGTCCCAAAAAAGCTCCATGATTGGTCAATAATGCTTAGCCGCCTCCCTGGAAGCCTAATCGGGCATAAAAAGCTAGGCGGAACGGCCCCAAAGCTCCACACGGAAGTCCCAAAAAAGCTCCATGATTGGTCAATAATGCTTAGCCGCCTCCCTGGAAGCCTAACCGGGCATAAAAAGCTAGGCGGAACGGCCCCAAAGCTCCACACGGAAGTCCCAAAAAAGCTCCATGATTGGTCAATAATGCTTAGCCGCCTCCCTGGAAGCCTAATCGGGCATAAAAAGCTAGGCGGAACGGCCCCAAAGCTCCACACGGAAGTCCCAAAAAAGCTCCATGATTGGTCAATAATGCTTAGCCGCCTCCCTGGAAGCCTAATCGGGCATAAAAAGCTAGGCGGAACGGCCCCAAAGCTCCACACGGAAGTCCCAAAAAAGCTCCATGATTGGTCAATAATGCTTAGCCGCCTCCCTGGAAGCCTAATCGGGCATAAAAAGTTAGGCGGAACGGCCCCAAAGCTCCACACGGAAGTCCCAAAAAAGCTCCATGATTGGTCAATAATGCTTAGCCGCCTCCCTGGAAGCCTAATCGGGCATAAAAAGCTAGGCGGAACGGCCCCAAAGCTCCACACGGAAGTCCCAAAAAAGCTCCATGATTGGTCAATAATGCTTAGCCGCCTCCCTGGAAGCCTAATCGGGCATAAAAAGTTAGGCGGAACGGCCCCAAAGCTCCACACGGAAGTCCCAAAAAAGCTCCATGATTGGTCAATAATGCTTAGCCGCCTCCCTGGAAGCCTAATCGGGCATAAAAAGCTAGGCGGAACGGCCCCAAAGCTCCACACGGAAGTCCCAAAAAAGCTCCATGATTGGTCAATAATGCTTAGCCGCCTCCCTGGAAGCCTAATCGGGCATAAAAAGTTAGGCGGAACGGCCCCAAAGCTCCACACGGAAGTCCGAAAAAAGCTCAAAAATTTTCTAAGTGCCAACGGCTCATTCGCCGTAATGTGTCCGCTCCGCGCTGGTTCCCCGGTCGGCCGCGAATAGCGCAAAATCAGCCTCACGGAAGTTCGAAAAAAGCTCAAAAATTTTCTAAGTGCCAACGGCTCATTCGCCGTAATGTGTCCGCTCCGCGCTGGTTCCCCGGTCGGCCGCGAATAGCGCAAAATCAGCCTCACGGAAGTTCGAAAAAAGCTCAAAAATTTTCTAAGTGCCAACGGCTCATTCGCCGTAATGTGTCCGCTCCGCGCTGGTTCCCCGGTCGGCCGCGAATAGCGCAAAAATCAGCCTAAGTGCAGTACCAACCTTGGCGTGTTGGTGCGCCAGAGTACGATGAGTTGGTCCCCCTAGTCACTGTACTCATTACCTTTACCCCCTAATCGCAAAATATAGTCAGAACGTATATGCAGAAGACTATTTTTTTCTTTTTTAAAATTTTCTAAGTGCCAGCGGATGCTGGCACACGAACTGTCCGAGCTACGACGGTTCTCCGGTCGGACAGCGAGGGTGAAAAAGCGGTCCTAAAATCACCGAGGGCTGCCGCACAAGTTGTCCGAGTGGCGACGGTTCCCCGGTCGGCCACGAATGTCGAAAATTCGGCCTCTCCACCACGGAGGTCGGTGAGAATTTCAGAATATTTTCTAAGTGCCAACGGCTCTTGCGCCGTAAAGTGTCCGCTTTGCCTGGTTCCCTCGGTCGGCCACGAACGGCGAAAAATCAGCCTCTCCTTCTGGAGCTCGCCTAAGTGCCAACGGCTCTTGCGCCGTAATGTGTCCGCTTTGCCTGGTTCCCTCGGTCGGCCACAAATAGCGAAAAATCAGCCTCTCATTCTGGAGCTCGTGCCAACTTTGGCGAATATTTTCTAAGTGCCAACGGCTCTTGCGCCGTAATGTGTCCGCTTTGCCTGGTTCCCTCGGTCGGCCACAAATAGCGAAAAAATCAGCCTCTCCTTCTGGAGCTCGCCTAAGTGCCAACGGCTCTTGCGCCGTAATGTGTCCGCTTTGTCTGGTTCCCTCGGTCGGCCACAAACGGCGAAAAATCAGCCTCTCATTCTGGAGCTCGTGCCAACTTTGGCGAATATTTTCTAAGTGCCAACGGCTCTTGCGCCGTAATGTGTCCGCTTTGCCTGGTTCCCTCGGTCGGCCACAAATAGCGAAAAAATCAGCCTCTCCTTCTGGAGCTCGCCTAAGTGCCAACGGCTCTTGCGCCGTAATGTGTCCGCTTTGTCTGGTTCCCTCGGTCGGCCACAAACGGCGAAAAATCAGCCTCTCATTCTGGAGCTCGTGCCAACTTTGGCGAATATTTTCTAAGTGCCAACGGCTCTTGCGCCGTAATGTGTCCGCTTTGCCTGGTTCCCTCGGTCGGCCACAAATAGCGAAAAATCAGCCTCTCCTTCTGGAGCTCGCCTAAGTGCCAACGGCTCTTGCGCCGTAATGTGTCCGCTTTGCCTGGTTCCCTCGGTCGGCCACAAATAGCGAAAAATCAGCCTCTCCTTCTGGAGCTCGTGCCAACTTTGGCGAATATTTTCTAAGTGCCAACGGCTCTTGCGCCGTAATGTGTCCGCTTTGCCTGGTTCCCTCGGTCGGCCACAAATAGCGAAAAAATCAGCCTCTCCTTCTGGAGCTCGCCTAAGTGCCAACGGCTCTTGCGCCGTAATGTGTCCGCTTTGTCTGGTTCCCTCGGTCGGCCACAAACGGCGAAAAATCAGCCTCTCATTCTGGAGCTCGTGCCAACTTTGGCGAATATTTTCTAAGTGCCAACGGCTCTTGCGCCGTAATGTGTCCGCTTTGCCTGGTTCCCTCGGTCGGCCACGAACGGCGAAAAATCAGCCTCTCCTTCTGGAGCTCGCCTAAGTGCCAACGGCTCTTGCGCCGTAATGTGTCCGCTTTGTCTGGTTCCCTCGGTCGGCCACAAACGGCGAAAAATCAGCCTCTCATTCTGGAGCTCGTGCCAACTTTGGCGAATATTTTCTAAGTGCCAACGGCTCTTGCGCCGTAATGTGTCCGCTTTGCCTGGTTCCCTCGGTCGGCCACGAACGGCGAAAAATCAGCCTCTCCTTCTGGAGCTCGCCTAAGTGCCAACGGCTCTTGCGCCGTAATGTGTCCGCTTTGCCTGGTTCCCTCGGTCGGCCACAAATAGCGAAAAATCAGCCTCTCCTTCTGGAGCTCGTGCCAACTTTGGCGAATATTTTCTAAGTGCCAACGGCTCTTGCGCCGTAATGTGTCCGCTTTGCCTGTTCCCTCGGTCGGCCACAAATAGCGAAAAAACCAGCCTCTCCTTCTGGAGCTCGCCTAAGTGCCAACGGCTCTTGCGCCGTAATGTGTCCGCTTTGTCTGGTTCCCTCGGTCGGCCACAAACGGCGAAAAATCAGCCTCTCATTCTGGAGCTCGTGCCAACTTTGGCGAATATTTTCTAAGTGTCCAACGGGCTCTTGCGCCGTAATGTGTCCGCTTTGCCTGGTTCCCTCGGTCGGCCACAAATAGCGAAAAAATCAGCCTCTCCTTCTGGAGCTCGCCTAAGTGCCAACGCTCTTGCGCCGTAATGTGTCCGCTTTGCCTGGTTCCCTCGGTCGGCCACAAACGCGAAAAAATCAGCCTCTCATTCTGGAGCTCGTGCCAACTTTGGCGAATATTTTCTAAGTGCCAACGGCTCTTGCGCCGTAATGTGTCCGCTTTGCCTGGTTCCCTCGGTCGGCCACAAATAGCGAAAAACCAGCCTCTCCTTCTGGAGCTCGCCTAAGTGCCAAACGGCTCTTGCGCCGTAATGTGTCCGCTTTGTCTGGTTCCCTCGGTCGGCCACAAACGGCGAAAAATCAGCCTCTCATTCTGGAGCTCGTTGCCAACTTTGGCGAATATTTTCTAAGTGCCAACGGCTCTTGCGCCGTATGTGTCCGCTTTGCCTGTTCCCTCGGTCGGACCACAAATAGCGAAAAAATCAGCCTCTCCTTCTGGAGCTCGCCTAAGTGCCACGGCTCTTGCGCCGTAATGTGTCCGCTTTGCCTGGTTCCCTCGGTCGGCCACAAACGGCGAAAAATCAGCCTCTCATTCTGGAGCTCGTGCCAACTTTGGCGAATATTTTCTAAGTGCCAACGGCTCTTGCGCCGTATGTGTCCGCTTTGCCTGGTTCCCTCGGTCGGCCACAAATAGCGGAAAAAATCAGCCTCTCCTTCTGAGCTCGCCTAAGTGCCAACGGCTCTTGCGCCGTAATGTGTCCGCTTTGTCTGGTTCCCTCGGTCGGCCACAAACGGCGAAAATCAGCCTCTCATTCTGGAGCTCGTGCCAACTTTGGCGAATATTTTCTAAGTGCCAACGGCTCTTGCGCAGTAATGTGTCCGCTTTGCCTGGTTCCCTCGGTCGGCCACAAATAGCGAAAAAATCAGCCTCTCCTTCTGGAGCTCGCCTAAGTGCCAACGGCTCTTGCGCCGTAATGTGTCCGCTTTGCTGGTTCCCTCGGTCGGCCACAAACGGCGAAAATCAGCCTCTCATTCTGGAGCTCGTGCCAACTTTGGCGAATATTTTCTAAGTGCCAACGGCTCTTGCGCCGTAATGTGTCCGCTTTGCCTGGTTCCCTCGGTCGGCCACGAACGGCGAAAAACCAGCCTCTCCTTCTGGAGCTCGCCTAAGTGCCAACGGCTCTTGCGCCGTAATGTGTCCGCTTTGGCCTGGTTCCCTCGGTCGGCCACAAACGGCGAAAATCAGCCTCTCCTTCTGGAGCTCGCCTAAGTGCCAACGGCTCTTGCGCCGTAATGTGTCCGCTTTGCCTGGTTCCCTCGGTCGGCCACAAATAGCGAAAAACCAGCCTCTCCTTCTGGAGCTCGCCTAAGTGCCAACGGCTCTTGCGCCGTAATGTGTCCGCTTTGCCTGGTTCCCTCGGTCGGCCACAAACGGCGAAAAATCAGCCTCTCCTTCTGGAGCTCGCCTAAGTGCCAACGGCTCTTGCGCCGTAATGTGTCCGCTTTGCCTGGTTCCCTCGGTCGGCCACAAATAGCGAAAAACCAGCCTCTCCTTCTGGAGCTCGCCTAAGTGCCAACGGCTCTTGCGCCGTAATGTGTCCGCTTTGCCTGGTTCCCTCGGTCGGCCACAAACGGCGAAAAATCAGCCTCTCCTTCTGGAGCTCGCCTAAGTGCCAACGGCTCTTGCGCCGTAATGTGTCCGCTTTGCCTGGTTCCCTCGGTCGGCCACAAATAGCGAAAAACCAGCCTCTCCTTCTGAGCTCGCCTAAGTGCCAACGGCTCTTGCGCCGTAATGTGTCCGCTTTGCCTGGTTCCCTCGGTCGGCCACAAACGGCGAAAAATCAGCCTCTCCTTCTGGAGCTCGCCTAAGTGCCAACGGCTCTTGCGCCGTAATGTGTCCGCTTTGCCTGGTTCCCTCGGTCGGCCACAAATAGCGAAAAACCAGCCTCTCCTTCTGGAGCTCGCCTAAGTGCCAACGGCTCTTGCGCCGTAATGTGTCCGCTTTGCCTGGTTCCCTCGGTCGGCCACAAACGGCGAAAAATCAGCCTCTCCTTCTGGAGCTCGCCTAAGTGCCAACGGCTCTTGCGCCGTAATGTGTCCG
This sequence comes from Syngnathus typhle, assembly GCF_033458585.1. Taxonomy (NCBI): domain Eukaryota; kingdom Metazoa; phylum Chordata; class Actinopteri; order Syngnathiformes; family Syngnathidae; genus Syngnathus; species Syngnathus typhle. The sequence goes on along the minus strand of NW_026872304.1, from coordinate 3,716 downwards.
CTTTGCCTGGTTCCCTCGGTCGGCCACAAATAGCGAAAAACCAGCCTCTCCTTCTGGAGCTCGCCTAAGTGCCAACGGCTCTTGCGCCGTAATGTGTCCGCTTTGCCTGGTTCCCTCGGTTCGGCCACAAACGGCGAAAAATCAGCCTCTCCTTCTGGAGCTCGCCTAAGTGCAACGGCTCTTGCGCCGTAATGTGTCCGCTTGCCTGGTTCCCTCGGTCGGCCACAAATAGCGAAAAACCAGCCTCTCCTTCTGGAGCTCGCGCCAACTTTGTCAAAAAATTTCTAAGTGCCAACGGCTCTTGCGCCGTAAAGTGTCCGCTTTGCCTGGTTCCCTCGGTCGGCCACAAATAGCGAAAAATCAGCCTCTCCTTCTGGAGCTCGCCTAAGTGCCAACGGCTCTTGCGCCGTAATGTGTCCGCTTTGCCTGGTTCCCTCGGTCGCCACAAATAGCGAAAAACCAGCCTCTCCTTCTGGAGCTCGCCTAAGTGCCAACGGCTCTTGCGCCGTAATGTGTCCGCTTTGCCTGGTTCCCTCGGTCGGCCACAAATAGCGAAAATCAGCCTCTCCTTCTGGAGCTCGCCTAAGTGCCAACGGCTCTTGCGCCGTAATGTGTCCGCTTTGCCTGGTTCCCTCGGTCGGCCACAAATAGCGAAAAACCAGCCTCTCCTTCTGGAGCTCGCGCCAACTTTGTCAAAAATTTCTAAGTGCCAACGGCTCTTGCGCCGTAAAGTGTCCGCTTTGCCTGGTTCCCTCGGTCGGCCACAAATAGCGAAAATCAGCCTCTCCTTCTGGAGCTCGTGCCAACTTTGGCGAATATTTTCTAAGTGCCAACGGCTCTTGCGCCGTAATGTGTCCGCTTTGCCTGGTTCCCTCGGTCGGCCACAAATAGCGAAAAATCAGCCTCTCCTTCTGGAGCTCGCCTAAGTGCCAACGCTCTTGCGCCGTAAAGTGTCCGCTTTGTCTGGTTCCCTCGGTCGGCCACAAACGGCGAAAAATCAGCCTCTCCTTCTGGAGCTCGTGCCAACTTTGGCGAATATTTTCTAAGTGCCAACGGCTCTTGCGCCGTAAAGTGTCCGCTTTGTCTGGTTTCCCTCGGTCGGCCACAAATAGCGAAAAATCAGCCTCTCCTTCTGGAGCTCGCGCAAGTGCCAACGGCTCTTGCGCCGTAAAGTGTCCGCTTTGTCTGGTTCCCTCGGTCGGCCACAAATAGCGAAAAATCAGCCTCTCCTTCTGGAGCTCGTGCCAACTTTGGCGAATATTTTCTAAGTGCCAACGGCTCTTGCGCCGTAATGTGTCCGCTTTGTCTGGTTCCCTCGGTCGGCCACAAATAGCGAAAAAATCAGCCTCTCCTTCTGGAGCTCGCGCAAGTGCCAACGGCTCTTGCGCCGTAAAGTGTCCGCTTTGTCTGGTTCCCTCGGTCGGCCACAAATAGCGAAAAATCAGCCTCTCCTTCTGGAGCTCGTGCCAACTTTGGCGAATATTTTCTAAGTGCCAACGGCTCTTGCGCCGTAATGTGTCCGCTTTGTCTGGTTCCCTCGGTCGGCCACAAATAGCGAAAATCAGCCTCTCCTTCTGGAGCTCGCGCAAGTGCCAACGGCTCTTGCGCCGTAAAGTGTCCGCTTTGTCTGGTTCCCTCGGTCGGCCACAAATAGCGAAAAATCAGCCTCTCCTTCTGGAGCTCGTGCCAACTTTGGCGAATATTTTCTAAGTGCCAACGGCTCTTGCGCCGTAATGTGTCCGCTTTGTCTGGTTCCCTCGGTCGGCCACAAATAGCGAAAAATCAGCCTCTCCTTCTGGAGCTCGCGCAAGTGCCAACGGCTCTTGCGCCGTAAAGTGTCCGCTTTGTCTGGTTCCCTCGGTCGGCCACAAATAGCGAAAAATCAGCCTCTCCTTCTGGAGCTCGTGCCAACTTTGGCGAATATTTTCTAAGTGCCAACGGCTCTTGCGCCCGTAATGTGTCCGCTTTGTCTGGTTCCCTCGGTCGGCCACAAATAGCGAAAAATCAGCCTCTCCTTCTGGAGCTCGTGCCAACTTTGGCGAATATTTTCTAAGTGCCAACGGCTCTTGCGCCGTAAAGTGTCCGCTTTGCCTGGTTCCCTCGGTCGGCCACAAATAGCGAAAAATCAGCCTCTCCTTCTGGAGCTCGCGCCAACTTTGTCAAAAAATTTCTAAGTGCCAACGGCTCTTGCGCCGTAAAGTGTCCGCTTTGCCTGGTTCCTCGGTCGGCCACAAATAGCGAAAAATCAGCCTCTCCTTCTGGAGCTCGCGCCAACTTTGTCGAAAAATTTCTAAGTGCCAACGGCTCTTGCGCCGTAAAGTGTCCGCTTTGTCTGGTTCCCTCGGTCGGCCGCAAATAGCGAAAAATCAGCCTCTCGCCCGTCAGGTACCAGGCGTTGGGGTACCAGGGGTAAGTGCAGTACCAGCTTTGGTCTGTTGGTGCGCCAGAGTACGATGAGTTGGTCCCCCTAGTCACTGTACTCATTACCTTTACCCCCAAATCGCAAAATATAGTCAGAACGAGTGTGGGGAACACAAGTTTTGGCCCGAGAACCAGGCGGCTGGTGTCTCTAGCGATGTGTTCCCCCCCAAAAAGTGTTCACATGCTCGGACAGCGAACCTAGGAGCTACCGCAAAGCACTCTGGAAGTGCAAGAGCGAAAAATTTTCTAAGTACAAAAACTCTCGAAAATTTTCAAAGTGTCACAGTGCTCGAAAATTTTCAAAGTGCTACATGCTTTCCATCCAAGGAAGGAATAGTGGAGGACCGGCCGCCTCCTTAAACACAAGCCGGCGGAACGACGGGGAGGACCGGCCGCCTCCTTAAACACAGGCCGGTGGAACGTTTGGCAGAATTCTTCTCGTGGAGGACCGGCCGCCTCCTTAAACACAAGCCGGCGGAACGACGGGGAGGACCGGCCGCCTCTTAAACACAGGCCGGTGGAACGTTTGGCAGAATTCTTCTCGTGGAGGACCGGCCGCCTCCTTAAACACAGGCCGGTGGGAACGGTGGCAGAATTGCGTGACGGCCGCCTGCTCCCGGCGTCCGCACGTGAACGAACACCCCCTCCCCGGGGACGGCCGTCTGCTCCCGACCGCCGTCCTTCACCCCCTCACCTTCCGGACCCCCGTCTGCTCCCGGCGGGCCTCGAGTACCCCCACCTTCTCCCGAACTGACCGACAGCAATGAGGACCCGCCTTGGTAGGGCCCCCACCGGCCCCGGCTCGCGCCGGCGTTGGGTGGACGGTTCCTCCCACTTGCGGGTCGCTCTCCACGGAGGACCGGTCGCCTCACTAAACATAGGCCGGGCGAAAATCTGCGAATGTTATACATCCAAGGAGGGAGGACCGGCCGCCTCCTTAAACCACCGGCCGGGCGAAAATATGCGAATGTTATACATCCAAGGAGGAGGACCGGTCGCCTCACTAACATAGGCCGGGCGAAAATCTGCGAATGTTATACATCCAAGGAGGGAGGACCGGCCGCCTCCTTAAACCACCGGCCGGGCGAAAATCTGCGAATGTTATACATCCAAGAAAGGAAGGAAGGAGGGAACCGGCCGCCTCCTTAAACACAGGCCGGGCGAAAATCTGCGAATCTTATCCATCCAAGGACGGAGGACCGGCCGCCTCCTTAAACACAGGCCGGTAGGAACGGTTGGCAGAATCGCGTGACGGCCGCCTGCTCCCGGCGGTCCGCACGTGAACGAACACCCCC
>NW_026872303.1:20000-31921 GCF_033458585.1 Syngnathus typhle | reverse complement strand
CTCCCCGCCACAGCTGAACAGTCATCCCGGCCTAGTGGAGGTCTGCGCAGGGGGGGTCTTCCTTGAAATGTTACCCGGCTTTTGAGCTCTCCTGTCCGGCGTGGGTTTGCGTCAGCGGCCGGTGTCATTTACTCGTCGTGCCGACCGGAGGGAGGCCACTCCCCGCCACAGCTGAACAGTCATCCCGGCCTAGTGGAGGTCTGCGCAGGGGGGGTCTTCCTTGAAATGTTACCCGGCTTTTGAGCTCTCCTGTCCGGCGTGGGTTTGCGTCAGCGGCCGGTGTCATTTACTCGTCGTGCCGACCGGAGGGAGGCCACTCCCCGCCACAGCTGAACAGTCATCCCGGCCTAGTGGAGGTCTGCGCAGGGGGGGTCTTCCTTGAAATGTTACCCGGCTTTTGAGCTCTCCTGCCGGGCGTGGGTTTGCGTCAGCGCCCGGTAACATTATGGAAGCTAAAAGAAAGAAAAAAGAAACAAATCTAAGTGCGATTGCTGGTGTCTAAATACATTTTGCATAATAATTTGGAACACGGGACCGTGTTCCAAATTATTATGCAAGTGATATTTATCTCAGATTTTCCTAAATAGCTTTACTCGTCGTGCCGACCGGAGGGAGGCCACTCCCCGCCACAGCTGAACAGTCATCCCGGCCTAGTGGAGGTCTGCGCAGGGGGGGTCTTCCTTGAAATGTTACCCGGCTTTTGAGCTCTCCTGTCCGGCGTGGGGTTTGCGTCAGCGGCCGGTGTCATTTACTCGTCGTGCCGACCGGAGGGAGGCCACTCCCGCCACAGCTGAACAGTCATCCCGGCCTAGTGGAGGTCTGCGCAGGGGGGGTCTTCCTTGAAATGTTACCCGGCTTTTGAGCTCTCCTGTCCGGCGTGGGTTTGCGTCAGCGGCCGGTGTCATTTACTCGTCGTGCCGACCGGAGGGAGGCCACTCCCCGCCACAGCTGAACAGTCATCCCGGCCTAGTGGAGGTCTGCGCAGGGGGGGTCTTCCTTGAAATGTTACCCGGCTTTTGAGCTCTCCTGTCCGGCGTGGGTTTGCGTCAGCGGCCGGTGTCATTTACTCGTCGTGCCGACCGGAGGGAGGCCACTCCCCGCCACAGCTGAACAGTCATCCCGGCCTAGTGGAGGTCTGCGCAGGGGGGGTCTCCTTGAAATGTACCCGGCTTTTGAGCTCTCCTGTCCGGCGTGGGTTTTGCGTCAGCGGCCGGTGTCATTTACTCGTCGTGCCGACCGGAGGGAGGCCACTCCCCGCCACAGCTGAACAGTCATCCCGGCCTAGTGGAGGTCTGCGCAGGGGGGGTCTTCCTTGAAATGTTACCCGGCTTTTGAGCTCTCCTGTCCGGCGTGGGTTTGCGGTCAGCGGGCCGGTGTCATTTACCTCGTCGTGCCGACCGGAGGGAGGCCACTCCCCGCCACAGCTGAACAGTCATCCCGGCCTAGTGGAGGTCTGCGCAGGGGGGGTCTTCCTTGAAATGTTACCCGGCTTTTGAGCTCTCCTGTCCGGCGTGGGTTTGCGTCAGCGGCCGGTGTCATTTACTCGTCGTGCCGACCGGAGGGAGGCCACTCCCCGCCACAGCTGAACAGTCATCCCGGCCTAGTGGAGGTCTGCGCAGGGGGGGTCTTCCTTGAAATGTTACCCGGCTTTTGAGCTCTCCTGTCCGGCGTGGGTTTGCGTCAGCGGCCGGTGTCATTTACTCGTCGTGCCGACCGGAGGGAGGCCACTCCCCGCCACAGCTGAACAGTCATCCCGGCCTAGTGGAGGTCTGCGCAGGGGGGGTCTTCCTTGAAATGTTACCCGGCTTTTGAGCTCTCCTGTCCGGCGTGGGTTTGCGTCAGCGGCCGGTGTCATTTACTCGTCGTGCCGACCGGAGGGAGGCCACTCCCCGCCACAGCTGAACAGTCATCCCGGCCTAGTGGAGGTCTGCGCAGGGGGGGTCTTCCTTGAAATGTTACCCGGCTTTTGAGCTCTCCCTGTCCGGCGTGGGTTTGCGTCAGCGGCCGGTTGTCATTTACTCGTCGTGCCGACCGGAGGGAGGCCACTCCCCGCCACAGCTGAACAGTCATCCCGGCCTAGTGGAGGTCTGCGCAGGGGGGGTCTTCCTTGAAATGTTACCCGGCTTTTGAGCTCTCCTGTCCGGCGTGGGTTTGCGGTCAGCGGCCGGTGTCATTTACTCGTCGTGCCGACCGGAGGGAGGCCACTCCCCGCCACAGCTGAACAGTCATCCCGGCCTAGTGGAGGTCTGCGCAGGGGGGGTCTTCCTTGAAATGTTACCCGGCTTTTGAGCTCTCCTGTCCGGCGTGGGTTTGCGTCAGCGGCCGGTGTCGATTTACTCGGTCGTGCCGACCGGAGGGAGGCCACTCCCCGCCACAGCTGAACAGTCATCCCGGCCTAGTGGAGGTCTGCGCAGGGGGGGTCCTTCCTTGAAATGTTACCCGGCTTTTGAGCTCTCCTGTCCGGCGTGGGTTTGCGTCAGCGGCCGGTGTCATTTACTCGTCGTGCCGACCGGAGGGAGGCCACTCCCCGCCACAGCTGAACAGTCATCCCGGCCTAGTGGAGGTCTGAGCAGGGGGGGTCTTCCTTGAAATGTTACCCGGCTTTTGAGCTCTCCTGTCCGGCGTGGGTTTGCGTCAGCGGCCGGTGTCATTTACTCGTCGTGTCCACCGGAGGGAGGCCACTCCCCGCCGCAGCTGCAGCGGCAGCTTTGAAACGTCATCCCGGCCCCCTGGAACTGTGCGCGGGGGGGGGCGATGCGTCCCGTGCGAGGTACCAGGTCGCGCTGCGCCGTCTGCCTGGCCGCTTTGGGCCCGCTGGAAGTCTATTAAAGCTCCGCGATCTCCGCCTCGGTGCTTAAAAAGCGTCCATCCGCTCTCCTGGAGCTTCTTTCGGTCATCTCGTCCGCGTGCACGGCCTGCCGGTGGCACCGGCTGGAGCTCCGCAAAAAGCTCCATTTCTGTTAAAAATGCTTAGCCGCGTCCCTGGAAGCCCAATCGGGCGTAGAAAGTCGAGGGGGAAGGCCCCCAAAGCACCGGCTGGAAGTCCCAAAAAAGCTCCATGATTGGTCAATAATGCTTAGCCGCCTCCCTGGAAGCCTAATCGGGCATAAAAAGCTAGGCGGAACGGCCCCAAAGCTCACACGGAAGTCCCAAAAAAGCTCCATGATTGGTCAATAATGCTTAGCCGCCTCCCTGGAAGCCTAACCGGGCCATAAAAGCTAGGCGGAACGGCCCCAAAGCTCCACACGGAAGTCCCAAAAAAGCTCCATGATTGGTCAATAATGCTTAGCCGCCTCCCTGGAAGCCTAATCGGGCATAAAAAGCTAGGCGGAACGCCCCAAAGCTCCACACGGAAGTCCCAAAAAAGCTCCATGATTGGTCAATAATGCTTAGCCGCCTCCCTGGAAGCCTAACCGGGCATAAAAAGCTAGGCGGAACGGCCCCAAAGCTCCACACGGAAGTCCCAAAAAAGCTCCATGATTGGTCAATAATGCTTAGCCGCCTCCCTGGAAGCCTAATCGGGCATAAAAAGTTAGGCGGAACGGCCCCAAAGCTCCACACGGAAGTCCCAAAAAAGCTCCATGATTGGTCAATAATGCTTAGCCGCCTCCCTGGAAGCCTAATCGGGCATAAAAAGCTAGGCGGAACGGCCCCAAAGCTCCACACGGAAGTCCCAAAAAAGCTCCATGATTGGTCAATAATGCTTAGCCGCCTCCCTGGAAGCCTAATCGGGCATAAAAAGTTAGGCGGAACGGCCCCAAAGCTCCACACGGAAGTCCCAAAAAAGCTCCATGATTGGTCAATAATGCTTAGCCGCCTCCCTGGAAGCCTAATCGGGCATAAAAAGCTAGGCGGAACGGCCCCAAAGCTCCACACGGAAGTCCCAAAAAAAGCTCCATGATTGGTCAATAATGCTTAGCCGCCTCCCTGGAAGCCTAATCGGGCATAAAAAGTTAGGCGGAACGGCCCCAAAGCTCCACACGGAAGTCCAAAAAAAGCTCCATGATTGGTCAATAATGCTTAGCCGCCTCCCTGGAAGCCTAATCGGGCATAAAAAGCTAGGCGGAACGGCCCCAAAGCTCCACACGGAAGTCCCAAAAAAGCTCCATGATTGGTCAATAATGCTTAGCCGCCTCCCTGGAAGCCTAATCGGGCATAAAAAGTTAGGCGGAACGGCCCCAAAGCTCCACACGGAAGTCCGAAAAAAGCTCAAAAATTTTCTAAGTGCCAACGGCTCATTCGCCGTAATGTGTCCGCTCCGCGCTGGTTCCCCGGTCGGCCTGCGAATAGCGCAAAATCAGCCTCACGGAAGTTCGAAAAAAGCTCAAAAATTTTCTAAGTGCCAACGGCTCATTCGCCGTAATGTGTCCGCTCCGCGCTGGTTCCCCGGTCGGCCGCGAATAGCGCAAAATCAGCCTCACGGAAGTTCGAAAAAAGCTCAAAAATTTTCTAAGTGCCAACGGCTCATTCGCCGTAATGTGTCCGCTCCGCGCTGGTTCCCCGGTCGGCCGCGAATAGCGCAAAAATCAGCCTAAGTGCAGTACCAACCTTGGCGTGTTGGTGCGCCAGAGTACGATGAGTTGGTCCCCCTAGTCACTGTACTCATTACCTTTACCCCCTAATCGCAAAATATAGTCAGAACGTATATGCAGAAGACTATTTTTTTCTTTTTTAAAATTTTCTAAGTGCCAGCGGATGCTGGCACACGAACTGTCCGAGCTACGACGGTTCTCCGGTCGGACAGCGAGGGTGAAAAAGCGGTCCTAAAATCACCGAGGGCTGCCGCACAAGTTGTCCGAGTGGCGACGGTTCCCCGGTCGGCCACGAATGTCGAAAATTCGGCCTCTCCACCACGGAGGTCGGTGAGAATTTCAGAATATTTTCTAAGTGCCAACGGCTCTTGCGCCGTAAAGTGTCCGCTTTGCCTGGTTCCCTCGGTCGGCCACGAACGGCGAAAAATCAGCCTCTCCTTCTGGAGCTCGCCTAAGTGCCAACGGCTCTTGCGCCGTAATGTGTCCGCTTTGCCTGGTTCCCTCGGTCGGCCACAAATAGCGAAAAATCAGCCTCTCATTCTGGAGCTCGTGCCAACTTTGGCGAATATTTTCTAAGTGCCAACGGCTCTTGCGCCGTAATGTGTCCGCTTTGCCTGGTTCCCTCGGTCGGCCACAAATAGCGAAAAAATCAGCCTCTCCTTCTGGAGCTCGCCTAAGTGCCAACGGCTCTTGCGCCGTAATGTGTCCGCTTTGTCTGGTTCCCTCGGTCGGCCACAAACGGCGAAAAATCAGCCTCTCATTCTGGAGCTCGTGCCAACTTTGGCGAATATTTTCTAAGTGCCAACGGCTCTTGCGCCGTAATGTGTCCGCTTTGCCTGGTTCCCTCGGTCGGCCACAAATAGCGAAAAAATCAGCCTCTCCTTCTGGAGCTCGCCTAAGTGCCAACGGCTCTTGCGCCGTAATGTGTCCGCTTTGTCTGGTTCCCTCGGTCGGCCACAAACGGCGAAAAATCAGCCTCTCATTCTGGAGCTCGTGCCAACTTTGGCGAATATTTTCTAAGTGCCAACGGCTCTTGCGCCGTAATGTGTCCGCTTTGCCTGGTTCCCTCGGTCGGCCACAAATAGCGAAAAATCAGCCTCTCCTTCTGGAGCTCGCCTAAGTGCCAACGGCTCTTGCGCCGTAATGTGTCCGCTTTGCCTGGTTCCCTCGGTCGGCCACAAATAGCGAAAAATCAGCCTCTCCTTCTGGAGCTCGTGCCAACTTTGGCGAATATTTTCTAAGTGCCAACGGCTCTTGCGCCGTAATGTGTCCGCTTTGCCTGGTTCCCTCGGTCGGCCACAAATAGCGAAAAAATCAGCCTCTCCTTCTGGAGCTCGCCTAAGTGCCAAGGCTCTTGCGCCGTAATGTGTCCGCTTTGTCTGGTTCCCTCGGTCGGCCACAAACGGCGAAAAATCAGCCTCTCATTCTGGAGCTCGTGCCAACTTTGGCGAATATTTTCTAAGTGCCAACGGCTCTTGCGCCGTAATGTGTCCGCTTTGCCTGGTTCCCTCGGTCGGCCACGAACGGCGAAAAATCAGCCTCTCCTTCTGGAGCTCGCCTAAGTGCCAACGGCTCTTGCGCCGTAATGTGTCCGCTTTGTCTGGTTCCCTCGGTCGGCCACAAACGGCGAAAAATCAGCCTCTCATTCTGGAGCTCGTGCCAACTTTGGCGAATATTTTCTAAGTGCCAACGGCTCTTGCGCCGTAATGTGTCCGCTTTGCCTGGTTCCCTCGGTCGGCCACGAACGGCGAAAAATCAGCCTCTCCTTCTGGAGCTCGCCTAAGTGCCAACGGCTCTTGCGCCGTAATGTGTCCGCTTTGCCTGGTTCCCTCGGTCGGCCACAAATAGCGAAAAATCAGCCTCTCCTTCTGGAGCTCGTGCCAACTTTGGCGAATATTTTCTAAGTGCCAACGGCTCTTGCGCCGTAATGTGTCCGCTTTGCCTGGTTCCCTCGGTCGGCCACAAATAGCGAAAAACCAGCCTCTCCTTCTGGAGCTCGCCTAAGTGCCAACGGCTCTTGCGCCGTAATGTGTCCGCTTTGTCTGGTTCCCTCGGTCGGCCACAAACGGCGAAAAATCAGCCTCTCATTCTGGAGCTCGTGCCAACTTTGGCGAATATTTTCTAAGTGCCAACGGCTCTTGCGCCGTAATGTGTCCGCTTTGCCTGGTTCCCTCGGTCGGCCACAAATAGCGAAAAAATCAGCCTCTCCTTCTGGAGCTCGCCTAAGTGCCAACGGCTCTTGCGCCGTAATGTGTCCGCTTTGCCTGGTTCCCTCGGTCGGCCACAAACGGCGAAAAATCAGCCTCTCATTCTGGAGCTCGTGCCAACTTTGGCGAATATTTTCTAAGTGCCAACGGCTCTTGCGCCGTAATGTGTCCGCTTTGCCTGGTTCCCTCGGTCGGCCACAAATAGCGAAAAACCAGCCTCTCCTTCTGGAGCTCGCCTAAGTGCCAACGGCTCTTGCGCCGTAATGTGTCCGCTTTGTCTGGTTCCCTCGGTCGGCCACAAACGGCGAAAAATCAGCCTCTCATTCTGGAGCTCGTGCCAACTTTGGCGAATATTTTCTAAGTGCCAACGGCTCTTGCGCCGTAATGTGTCCGCTTTGCCTGGTTCCCTCGGTCGGCCACAAATAGCGAAAAAATCAGCCTCTCCTTCTGGAGCTCGCCTAAGTGCCAACGGCTCTTGCGCCGTAATGTGTCCGCTTTGCCTGGTTCCCTCGGTCGGCCACAAACGGCGAAAAATCAGCCTCTCATTCTGGAGCTCGTGCCAACTTTGGCGAATATTTTCTAAGTGCCAACGGCTCTTGCGCCGTAATGTGTCCGCTTTGCCTGGTTCCCTCGGTCGGCCACAAATAGCGAAAAAATCAGCCTCTCCTTCTGGAGCTCGCCTAAGTGCCAACGGCTCTTGCGCCGTAATGTGTCCGCTTTGTCTGGTTCCCTCGGTCGGCCACAAACGGCGAAAAATCAGCCTCTCATTCTGGAGCTCGTGCCAACTTTGGCGAATATTTTCTAAGTGCCAACGGCTCTTGCGCCGTAATGTGTCCGCTTTGCCTGGTTCCCTCGGTCGGCCACAAATAGCGAAAAAATCAGCCTCTCCTTCTGGAGCTCGCCTAAGTGCCAACGGCTCTTGCGCCGTAATGTGTCCGCTTTGCCTGGTTCCCTCGGTCGGCCACAAACGGCGAAAAATCAGCCTCTCATTCTGGAGCTCGTGCCAACTTTGGCGAATATTTTCTAAGTGCCAACGGCTCTTGCGCCGTAATGTGTCCGCTTTGCCTGGTTCCCTCGGTCGGCCACGAACGGCGAAAAACCAGCCTCTCCTTCTGGAGCTCGCCTAAGTGCCAACGGCTCTTGCGCCGTAATGTGTCCGCTTTGCCTGGTTCCCTCGGTCGGCCACAAACGGCGAAAAATCAGCCTCTCCTTCTGGAGCTCGCTCTAAGTGCCAACGGCTCTTGCGCCGTAATGTGTCCGCTTTGCCTGGTTCCCTCGGTCGGCCACAAATAGCGAAAAACCAGCCTCTCCTTCTGGAGCTCGCCTAAGTGCCAACGGCTCTTGCGCCGTAATGTGTCCGCTTTGCCTGGTTCCCTCGGTCGGCCACAAACGGCGAAAAATCAGCCTCTCCTTCTGGAGCTCGCCTAAGTGCCAACGGCTCTTGCGCCGTAATGTGTCCGCTTTGCCTGGTTCCCTCGGTCGGCCACAAATAGCGAAAAACCAGCCTCTCCTTCTGGAGCTCGCCTAAGTGCCAACGGCTCTTGCGCCGTAATGTGTCCGCTTTGCCTGGTTCCCTCGGTCGGCCACAAACGGCGAAAAATCAGCCTCTCCTTCTGGAGCTCGCCTAAGTGCCAACGGCTCTTGCGCCGTAATGTGTCCGCTTTGCCTGGTTCCCTCGGTCGGCCACAAATAGCGAAAAACCAGCCTCTCCTTCTGGAGCTCGCCTAAGTGCCAACGGCTCTTGCGCCGTAATGTGTCCGCTTTGCCTGGTTCCCTCGGTCGGCCACAAACGGCGAAAAATCAGCCTCTCCTTCTGGAGCTCGCCTAAGTGCCAACGGCTCTTGCGCCGTAATGTGTCCGCTTTGCCTGGTTCCCTCGGTCGGCCACAAATAGCGAAAAACCAGCCTCTCCTTCTGGAGCTCGCCTAAGTGCCAACGGCTCTTGCGCCGTAATGTGTCCGCTTTGCCTGGTTCCCTCGGTCGGCCACAAACGGCGAAAAATCAGCCTCTCCTTCTGGAGCTCGCCTAAGTGCCAACGGCTCTTGCGCCGTAATGTGTCCGCTTTGCCTGGTTCCCTCGGTCGGCCACAAATAGCGAAAAACCAGCCTCTCCTTCTGGAGCTCGCCTAAGTGCCAACGGCTCTTGCGCCGTAATGTGTCCGCTTTGCCTGGTTCCCTCGGTCGGCCACAAACGGCGAAAAATCAGCCTCTCCTTCTGGAGCTCGCCTAAGTGCCAACGGCTCTTGCGCCGTAATGTGTCCGCTTTGCCTGGTTCCCTCGGTCGGCCACAAATAGCGAAAAACCAGCCTCTCCTTCTGGAGCTCGCGCCAACTTTGTCAAAAAATTTCTAAGTGCCAACGGCTCTTGCGCCGTAAAGTGTCCGCTTTGCCTGGTTCCCTCGGTCGGCCACAAATAGCGAAAAATCAGCCTCTCCTTCTGGAGCTCGCCTAAGTGCCAACGGCTCTTGCGCCGTAATGTGTCCGCTTTGCCTGGTTCCCTCGGTCGGCCACAAATAGCGAAAAACCAGCCTCTCCTTCTGGAGCTCGCCTAAGTGCCAACGGCTCTTGCGCCGTAATGTGTCCGCTTTGCCTGGTTCCCTCGGTCGGCCACAAATAGCGAAAAATCAGCCTCTCCTTCTGGAGCTCGCCTAAGTGCCAACGGCTCTTGCGCCGTAATGTGTCCGCTTTGCCTGGTTCCCTCGGTCGGCCACAAATAGCGAAAAACCAGCCTCTCCTTCTGGAGCTCGCGCCAACTTTGTCAAAAAATTTCTAAGTGCCAACGGCTCTTGCGCCGTAAAGTGTCCGCTTTGCCTGGTTCCCTCGGTCGGCCACAAATAGCGAAAAATCAGCCTCTCCTTCTGGAGCTCGTGCCAACTTTGGCGAATATTTTCTAAGTGCCAACGGCTCTTGCGCCGTAATGTGTCCGCTTTGCCTGGTTCCCTCGGTCGGCCACAAATAGCGAAAAATCAGCCTCTCCTTCTGGAGCTCGCCTAAGTGCCAACGGCTCTTGCGCCGTAAAGTGTCCGCTTTGTCTGGTTCCCTCGGTCGGCCACAAACGGCGAAAAATCAGCCTCTCCTTCTGGAGCTCGTGCCAACTTTGGCGAATATTTTCTAAGTGCCAACGGCTCTTGCGCCGTAAAGTGTCCGCTTTGTCTGGTTCCCTCGGTCGGCCACAAATAGCGAAAAATCAGCCTCTCCTTCTGGAGCTCGCGCAAGTGCCAACGGCTCTTGCGCCGTAAAGTGTCCGCTTTGTCTGGTTCCCTCGGTCGGCCACAAATAGCGAAAAATCAGCCTCTCCTTCTGGAGCTCGTGCCAACTTTGGCGAATATTTTCTAAGTGCCAACGGCTCTTGCGCCGTAATGTGTCCGCTTTGTCTGGTTCCCTCGGTCGGCCACAAATAGCGAAAAATCAGCCTCTCCTTCTGGAGCTCGCGCAAGTGCCAACGGCTCTTGCGCCGTAAAGTGTCCGCTTTGTCTGGTTCCCTCGGTCGGCCACAAATAGCGAAAAATCAGCCTCTCCTTCTGGAGCTCGTGCCAACTTTGGCGAATATTTTCTAAGTGCCAACGGCTCTTGCGCCGTAATGTGTCCGCTTTGTCTGGTTCCCTCGGTCGGCCACAAATAGCGAAAAATCAGCCTCTCCTTCTGGAGCTCGCGCAAGTGCCAACGGCTCTTGCGCCGTAAAGTGTCCGCTTTGTCTGGTTCCCTCGGTCGGCCACAAATAGCGAAAAATCAGCCTCTCCTTCTGGAGCTCGTGCCAACTTTGGCGAATATTTTCTAAGTGCCAACGGCTCTTGCGCCGTAATGTGTCCGCTTTGTCTGGTTCCCTCGGTCGGCCACAAATAGCGAAAAATCAGCCTCTCCTTCTGGAGCTCGCGCAAGTGCCAACGGCTCTTGCGCCGTAAAGTGTCCGCTTTGTCTGGTTCCCTCGGTCGGCCACAAATAGCGAAAAATCAGCCTCTCCTTCTGGAGCTCGTGCCAACTTTGGCGAATATTTTCTAAGTGCCAACGGCTCTTGCGCCGTAATGTGTCCGCTTTGTCTGGTTCCCTCGGTCGGCCACAAATAGCGAAAAATCAGCCTCTCCTTCTGGAGCTCGTGCCAACTTTGGCGAATATTTTCTAAGTGCCAACGGCTCTTGCGCCGTAAAGTGTCCGCTTTGCCTGGTTCCCTCGGTCGGCCACAAATAGCGAAAAATCAGCCTCTCCTTCTGGAGCTCGCGCCAACTTTGTCAAAAAATTTCTAAGTGCCAACGGCTCTTGCGCCGTAAAGTGTCCGCTTTGCCTGGTTCCCTCGGTCGGCCACAAATAGCGAAAAATCAGCCTCTCCTTCTGGAGCTCGCGCCAACTTTGTCGAAAAATTTCTAAGTGCCAACGGCTCTTGCGCCGTAAAGTGTCCGCTTTGTCTGGTTCCCTCGGTCGGCCGCAAATAGCGAAAAATCAGCCTCTCGCCCGTCAGGTACCAGGCGTTGGGGTACCAGGGGTAAGTGCAGTACCAGCTTTGGTCTGTTGGTGCGCCAGAGTACGATGAGTTGGTCCCCCTAGTCACTGTACTCATTACCTTTACCCCCAAATCGCAAAATATAGTCAGAACGAGTGTGGGGAACACAAGTTTTGGCCCCGAGAACCAGGCGGCTGGTGTCTCTAGCGATGTGTTCCCCCCCAAAAAGTGTTCACATGCTCGGACAGCGAACCTAGGAGCTACCGCAAAGCACTCTGGAAGTGCAAGAGCGAAAAATTTTCTAAGTACAAAAACTCTCGAAAATTTTCAAAGTGTCACAGTGCTCGAAAATTTTCAAAGTGCTACATGCTTTCCATCCAAGGAAGGAATAGTGGAGGACCGGCCGCCTCCTTAAACACAAGCCGGCGGAACGACGGGGAGGACCGGCCGCCTCCTTAAACACAGGCCGGTGGAACGTTTGGCAGAATTCTTCTCGTGGAGGACCGGCCGCCTCCTTAAACACAAGCCGGCGGAACGACGGGGAGGACCGGCCGCCTCCTTAAACACAGGCCGGTGGAACGTTTGGCAGAATTCTTCTCGTGGAGGACCGGCCGCCTCCTTAAACACAGGCCGGTGGGAACGGTTGGCAGAATTGCGTGACGGCCGCCTGCTCCCGGCGTCCGCACGTGAACGAACACCCCCTCCCGGGGACGGCCGTCTGCTCCCGACCGCCGTCCTTCACCCCCTCAC
>NW_026872303.1:0-7500 GCF_033458585.1 Syngnathus typhle | reverse complement strand
AGGCGACCGCCACAAGGCGACCGCCACAAGGCGACCGCCACAAGGCGACCGCCACAAGGCGACCGCCACAAGGCGACCGCCACTGGCCCCAAGCGCCAGCCCCGACCGCCACCCCCCGACCGCCACAAGGCGACCGCCACAAGGCGACCGCCACAAGGCGACCGCCACAAGGCGACCGCCACAAGGCGACCGCCACTGGCCCCAAGCGCCAGCCCCGACCGCCACCCCCCGACCGCCACAAGGCGACCGCCACAAGGCGACCGCCACAAGGCGACCGCCACAAGGCGACCGCCACAAGGCGACCGCCACTGGCCCCAAGCGCCAGCCCCGACCGCCACCCCCCGACCGCCACAAGGCGACCGCCACAAGGCGACCGCCACCGGCCCCAAGCGCCAGCCCCGACCGCCACCCCCCGACCGCCACAAGGCGACCGCCACAAGGCGTTAGTGGCCGCGCCCGGTACTTTACTGGACCCTATTTGGCCCGCGGACCGGCCGGCGTCGCTTCCTTGAATGCTTAGCCGCCTTTCGAGCTGCCATGCCGGGCTTGAGTTAGTGGTTTGCGCCCGGTACTTTACTGGACCCTATTTGGCCCGCGGACCGGCCGGCGTCGCTTCCTTGAATGCTTAGCCGCCTTTCGAGCTGCCATGCCGGGCTTGAGTTAGTGGTTTGCGCCCGGTACTCTACGTTAAAAGTCAGGCGGAACGGCTCTGAAGCTCCAGACGGTGCTTCCTTGAATGCTTAGCCGCCTTTCGAGCTGCCATGCCGGGCTTGAGTTAGTGGTTTGCGCCCGGTACTCTACGTTAAAAGTCAGGCGGAACGGCTCTGAAGCTCCAGACGGTGCTTCCTTGAATGCTTAGCCGCCTTTCGAGCTGCCATGCCGGGCTTGAGTTAGTGGTTTGCGCCCGGTACTCTACGTTAAAAGTCAGGCGGAACGGCTCTGAAGCTCCAGACGGTGCTTCCTTGAATGCTTAGCCGCCTTTCGAGCTGCCATGCCGGGCTTGAGTTAGTGGTTTGCGCCCGGTACTCTACGTTAAAAGTCAGGCGGAACGGCTCTGAAGCTCCAGACGGTGCTTCCTTGAATGCTTAGCCGCCTTTCGAGCTGCCATGCCGGGCTTGAGTTAGTGGTTTGCGCCCGGTACTCTACGTTAAAAGTCAGGCGGAACGGCTCTGAAGCTCCAGACGGTGCTTCCTTGAATGCTTAGCCGCCTTTCGAGCTGCCATGCCGGGCTTGAGTTAGTGGTTTGCGCCCGGTACTCTACGTTAAAAGTCAGGCGGAACGGCTCTGAAGCTCCAGACGGTGCTTCCTTGAATGCTTAGCCGCCTTTCGAGCTGCCATGCCGGGCTTGAGTTAGTGGTTTGCGCCCGGTACTCTACGTTAAAAGTCAGGCGGAACGGCTCTGAAGCTCCAGACGGTGCTTCCTTGAATGCTTAGCCGCCTTTCGAGCTGCCATGCCGGGCTTGAGTTAGTGGTTTGCGCCCGGTACTCTACGTTAAAAGTCAGGCGGAACGGCTCTGAAGCTCCAGACGGTGCTTCCTTGAATGCTTAGCCGCCTTTCGAGCTGCCATGCCGGGCTTGAGTTAGTGGTTTGCGCCCGGTACTCTACGTTAAAAGTCAGGCGGAACGGCTCTGAAGCTCCAGACGGTGCTTCCTTGAATGCTTAGCCGCCTTTCGAGCTGCCATGCCGGGCTTGAGTTAGTGGTTTGCGCCCGGTACTCTACGTTAAAAGTCAGGCGGAACGGCTCTGAAGCTCCAGACGGTGCTTCCTTGAATGCTTAGCCGCCTTTCGAGCTGCCATGCCGGGCTTGAGTTAGTGGTTTGCGCCCGGTACTCTACGTTAAAAGTCAGGCGGAACGGCTCTGAAGCTCCAGACGGTGCTTCCTTGAATGCTTAGCCGCCTTTCGAGCTGCCATGCCGGGCTTGAGTTAGTGGTTTGCGCCCGGTACTCTACGTTAAAAGTCAGGCGGAACGGCTCTGAAGCTCCAGACGGTGCTTCCTTGAATGCTTAGCCGCCTTTCGAGCTGCCATGCCCGGCGTGGGTTTCGCGTCCGCGCCCGGTACATTATGGAAGCCAAAAAAAAAAAAAAATTCTAAGTGCGAGTGGGACCGGCCTGGGGGGCTTCCTTGAAAGCCCATCCGCCCTCCGAGCTCTCCCACCGGTCGTGGGTTGGCGTCCGCCACTGCTCAAAGCGAACTTCAAATTATCTGCTTAATAATGTGGAACACCATTCTTAAGTAGTTTTTCCTTAATTTGGGCTCAACTGGCCGGTAATGATCCCCGGTGTCTGAGATTGATCTCAGTGATCCAAAGAGCCCTGACACGTAATACCATCCATGAGTTTAATTGAAAAACAAAAAATGTAATCTTTATGACACATAAATACAATTTGCATAATAATTTGGAACACAGTGTAGACTTCCAGCGGACCGCGCGCGGCTCGGCTGACGGCGCAGCGCGATCTGGTACCGCTGCGCGGGACGAAACACGCCCCGTGCAGAGTTCCAGGCGGCCGGGAAGACATTTAAGCGCTGCCGCTGCAGCTGCGGCGGGGATTTGCCGTCCTCCGGTGGACACGACGAGTAAATACACCAGCAATCGCACTTACACCGTGTTCCAAATTATTATGCAAGTGACATTTATCTCAGATTTTCCTAAATAGTCGATGCAAAATGAGTCAGCATAATTTTCAAGTCATCAACCATTATTTTGATGAATTCTAATTTTATTGAACAAACCTCCGAATGATCACAGAATTTTTAAAAAATAAAAAACTTAAAATGCACTGTTCCACATTATTACGCACAACAGAGTTTTATAACATTTTATAGGTTTTTATGAACTGAAATGCCCATCTTAAGAATTTACAGCATTAGGAGGTCATATTTACTGAAATCAAAAGCTATTTCAAAGAAAAGACAAACAAGTTACATTTTAACATAGGACCCTTTATTTCAATAAAAAACAAAGTTACATTTTAACATAGGACCCTTTGTTCAACAGCAGCTTCACGATTCTTCCATCCACTGAACTTGTGAGTTTTTGTACAGTTTCTGGTTGAATTTCTTGGCAGGATCTAAGAATAGCCTGCCAGAGCTGCTCTTTGGAATTGAACTGCCTCCCACCTTCGTAGATTTTCTGCTTGACGATGCTCCACAAGTTTTCAATAGGATTGAGGTCAGGGGAGCATGGGGGCCACACCATCAGTTTCTCTCCCTTTATTCCCATAGATGCCAAAGACGTTGACGTATTTCTTGCAGCATGAGACGGTGCATTGTCATGCATGAAGATGATCTTTTGACGGAAAGCACGGTTCTTCCTGTTGTACCATGGACAGAAGTGTTGAGTCAGAAATTCCACGTAGTTAACAGACGTAATTTTGACGCCTTCAGGGACCCTAAAGGGGCCAAGCAGCTCTCTCCCCATGATTCCGGCCCAAAACATCACTCCGCCACCTCCCTGCTGACGCCGCAGCCTTGTTGGGCTATCGTGGCCGTCCACCAACCATCCACGACTCCATCCATCTGTAAAGTCAAGTCAAATCAAGTTTATTTGTATAGCCCTAAATCACAAGCAGTCTCAAAGGGCTTCACATAGACAGAAATTGACAATTATTCTCAAAGCATCCCCTGAGCTCTCAAAAGTGCAAGGAAAAACTTAAAAAACCCTACCTGGCCCATCCAAGGTGGCACGGCACTCGTCGGTGAACAGGACTGTCTGAAAATTTGTCTTCATGTAAGTCTGGGCCCACTGCAGCCGTTTCTGCTTGTTCGCGTTGTTCAGGGGTGGCCGAATGGAGGGTTTCCGCACAACTGCAAGCCTCTGGAGGATCCTGCACCTCGTCGTTCGTGGGACTTCACTGGCACCAGCAGCGTCGAATATTTGTTTGCTCGTCTTTAGTGGCAGCTTGCAGCCGCCCTCTTGATTCGATTTGTTTGTCTTGCAGAAACCTTCCTTGTCGTGCCTTTGTCTGCACGAACGCGCGTTTGCTCCGAATCAGCGACGAATTTCTTCAAAGTTCGATGGTCGCGCTTAAGCTTTCGTGCAATATCGAATGTCTGCATACCTTGTCCAAGGCATCGAACGATTTCACGCTTCTCGACAGCAGAGAGATCCTTTTTCCTCCCCATGGTTGAACGAAATGGCCGAACGCTTAAAAAACGCGGAACTTAAATAGACTTGTTAATTACTACAATTGCGCTCACCTGGCAGACTACCATGGACTGTACCATGACTGAGGGTGATTTCAGTACTTGAAAAACAAAAAATGTAATCTTTATGACACTTAAATACATTTTGCATAATAATTTGGAACACGGGACCGTGTTCCAAATTATTATGCAAAGGATATTTATCTCAGATTTTCCTAAATAGCTTCCTTGAAATGTTACCCGGCTTTTGAGCTCTCCTGCCGGGCGTGGGTTTGCGTCAGCGCCCGGTAACATTATGGAAGCTAAAAGAAAGAAAAAAGAAACAAATCTAAGTGCGATTGCTGGTGTCTAAATACATTTTGCATAATAATTTGGAACACGGGACCGTGTTCCAAATTATTATGCAAGTGATATTTATCTCAGATTTTCCTAAATAGCTTTACTCGTCGTGCCGACCGGAGGGAGGCCACTCCCCGCCGCAGCTGAACAGTCATCCCGGCCTAGTGGAGGTCTGCGCAGGGGGGGTCTTCCTTGAAATGTTACCCGGCTTTTGAGCTCTCCTGTCCGGCGTGGGTTTGCGTCAGCGGCCGGTGTCATTTACCTCGTCGTGCCGACCGGAGGGAGGCCACTCCCCGCCACAGCTGAACAGTCATCCCGGCCTAGTGGAGGTCTGCGCAGGGGGGGTCTTCCTTGAAATGTTACCCGGCTTTTGAGCTCTCCTGTCCGGCGTGGGTTTGCGTCAGCGGCCGGTGTCATTTACTCGTCGTGCCGACCGGAGGGAGGCCACTCCCCGCCACAGCTGAACAGTCATCCCGGCCTAGTGGAGGTCTGCGCAGGGGGGGTCTTCCTTGAAATGTTACCCGGCTTTTGAGCTCTCCTGCCGGGCGTGGGTTTGCGTCAGCGCCCGGTAACATTATGGAAGCTAAAAGAAAGAAAAAAGAAACAAATCTAAGTGCGATTGCTGGTGTCTAAATACATTTTGCATAATAATTTGGAACACGGGACCGTGTTCCAAATTATTATGCAAGTGATATTTATCTCAGATTTTCCTAAATAGCTTTACTCGTCGTGCCGACCGGAGGGAGGCCACTCCCCGCCACAGCTGAACAGTCATCCCGGCCTAGTGGAGGTCTGCGCAGGGGGGGTCTTCCTTGAAATGTTACCCGGCTTTTGAGCTCTCCTGTCCGGCGTGGGTTTGCGTCAGCGGCCGGTGTCATTTACTCGTCGTGCCGACCGGAGGGAGGCCACTCCCCGCCACAGCTGAACAGTCATCCCGGCCTAGTGGAGGTCTGCGCAGGGGGGGTCTTCCTTGAAATGTTACCCGGCTTTTGAGCTCTCCTGTCCGGCGTGGGTTTGCGTCAGCGGCCGGTGTCATTTACTCGTCGTGCCGACCGGAGGGAGGCCACTCCCCGCCACAGCTGAACAGTCATCCCGGCCTAGTGGAGGTCTGCGCAGGGGGGGTCTTCCTTGAAATGTTACCCGGCTTTTGAGCTCTCCTGCCGGGCGTGGGTTTGCGTCAGCGCCCGGTAACATTATGGAAGCTAAAAGAAAGAAAAAAGAAACAAATCTAAGTGCGATTGCTGGTGTCTAAATACATTTTGCATAATAATTTGGAACACGGGACCGTGTTCCAAATTATTATGCAAGTGATATTTATCTCAGATTTTCCTAAATAGCTTTACTCGTCGTGCCGACCGGAGGGAGGCCACTCCCCGCCACAGCTGAACAGTCATCCCGGCCTAGTGGAGGTCTGCGCAGGGGGGGTCTTCCTTGAAATGTTACCCGGCTTTTGAGCTCTCCTGTCCGGCGTGGGTTTGCGTCAGCGGCCGGTGTCATTTACTCGTCGTGCCGACCGGAGGGAGGCCACTCCCCGCCACAGCTGAACAGTCATCCCGGCCTAGTGGAGGTCTGCGCAGGGGGGGTCTTCCTTGAAATGTTACCCGGCTTTTGAGCTCTCCTGTCCGGCGTGGGTTTGCGTCAGCGGCCGGTGTCATTTACTCGTCGTGCCGACCGGAGGGAGGCCACTCCCCGCCACAGCTGAACAGTCATCCCGGCCTAGTGGAGGTCTGCGCAGGGGGGGTCTTCCTTGAAATGTTACCCGGCTTTTGAGCTCTCCTGCCGGGCGTGGGTTTGCGTCAGCGCCCGGTAACATTATGGAAGCTAAAAGAAAGAAAAAAGAAACAAATCTAAGTGCGATTGCTGGTGTCTAAATACATTTTGCATAATAATTTGGAACACGGGACCGTGTTCCAAATTATTATGCAAGTGATATTTATCTCAGATTTTCCTAAATAGCTTTACTCGTCGTGCCGACCGGAGGGAGGCCACTCCCCGCCACAGCTGAACAGTCATCCCGGCCTAGTGGAGGTCTGCGCAGGGGGGGTCTTCCTTGAAATGTTACCCGGCTTTTGAGCTCTCCTGTCCGGCGTGGGTTTGCGTCAGCGGCCGGTGTCATTTACTCGTCGTGCCGACCGGAGGGAGGCCACTCCCCGCCACAGCTGAACAGTCATCCCGGCCTAGTGGAGGTCTGCGCAGGGGGGGTCTTCCTTGAAATGTTACCCGGCTTTTGAGCTCTCCTGTCCGGCGTGGGTTTGCGTCAGCGGCCGGTGTCATTTACTCGTCGTGCCGACCGGAGGGAGGGCCACTCCCCGCCACAGCTGAACAGTCATCCCGGCCTAGTGGAGGTCTGCGCAGGGGGGGTCTTCCTTGAAATGTTACCCGGCTTTTGAGCTCTCCTGTCCGGCGTGGGTTTGCGTCAGCGGCCGGTGTCATTTACTCGTCGTGCCGACCGGAGGGAGGCCACTCCCCGCCACAGCTGAACAGTCATCCCGGCCTAGTGGAGGTCTGCGCAGGGGGGGGTCTTCCTTGAAATGTTACCCGGCTTTTGAGCTCTCCTGTCCGGCGTGGGTTTGCGTCAGCGGCCGGTGTCATTTACTCGTCGTGCCGACCGGAGGGAGGCCACTCCCCGCCACAGCTGAACAGTCATCCCGGCCTAGTGGAGGTCTGCGCAGGGGGGGTCTTCCTTGAAATGTTACCCGGCTTTTGAGCTCTCCTGTCCGGCGTGGGTTTGCGTCAGCGGCCGGTGTCATTTACTCGTCGTGCCGACCGGAGGGAGGCCACTCCCCGCCACAGCTGAACAGTCATCCCGGCCTAGTGGAGGTCTGCGCAGGGGGGGTCTTCCTTGAAATGTACCCGGCTTTTGAGCTCTCCTGTCCGGCGTGGGTTTGCGTCAGCGGCCGGTGTCATTTACTCGTCGTGCCGACCGGAGGGAGGCCACTCCCCGCCACAGCTGAACAGTCATCCCGGCCTAGTGGAGGTCTGCGCAGGGGGGGTCTTCCTTGAAATGTTACC